>NC_088870.1:46346514-46466208 GCF_032884065.1 Artemia franciscana
TTTTTTTTTCTTTTGGGGGGGGGGGAAGGGATCCCTAAACACGGTATCTAATTAAACATTTAATATAGTTATAAAATACGTTCATTTATAGGTTAGACCTGCATCAAGAGCCTTGGTTATCCTTTTTTTTCTCTATAAACTTGGATGTATACAAAAAAATCGTAATAAGTCAAATTCAAATAAAGTTTTTGCCAACCAGATTTCTAAACTGGCTATAGCATGGATAAAATTTATGTTTAATTTTCTATCTGATTTGAGTTGCGGGTTAGGGTGGATTTGCGTTTTTAGTATGCGTTTACCTGGATGATGAAATCTACCTTTTCATTGAATTAACAGTTACTCAATAAAGACTGGAGGTGAATAGGAGCTCAATATAGCAAAAAATTAATAATAGTAATTAAATTAATTTTAATAGCAATATAGCAATTAATAAATGCAAATAAAGCATAAGACATATTTGTTATGGTTTTTGACTATGCTGAACAAAATGGCCATCTCAAAATTTTGATCCGTTGACTTTGGGTAAGAAATGAGTGAGGAAGGGGGCCTAGGTGCCCTCCAATTTTTTTGGTCACTTAAAAAGGGCACTAGAACTTTTCATTTCAATTAGAATGAGCCCTTTTGCGACACTCTAGAACCATTTGGTCGATACGATCATGTCTCAGAGCTCTTATTTTAAATCCCGACCGGATCTGGTGACATTGGGGGGAGTTTTGGGGGGACCTAAAATCATGGAAAACGCTTAGATTGAAGGGATCAGGATGAAACTTGGTGGGAAAAATAAGCAGAAGTCTTAGATACTTGATTGACATAATTGGAACGGGGGTGGGGATGGTTAATTCTGAAAAATTAGAAAAAACGACTTATTTTTAACTTACGAAGGAGTGATCGGATCTTCATGAAACTTCATATTTAGAAGTACCTCGTAACTCAGATCTCTTATTTTAAATCTCAACCGGATCCAGTGTCATTGGAAATGGGGGGACTGGAAATCTTTGAAAATACTTAAAGCGGAGAGATCAGGATGAAACTGGATGGGAAGAATAAAAACCTGTCTAAGATACGTGACTGACATAACCAGACCGGATCTGCTCTCTTTGGTGGAGTTGGAGGGGGGGAGGGGAATTCGGAAAATGAGGTATTTGTAACTTATGAAAGGGTGAGACCGGAAGTCCGGTCCCAGACTAATCTGGTCCGGTCCCTGATACGCCTGCCAAATTTCATCGTCCTAGCTTACCTGGAAGTGCCTAAAGTAGCAAAACCGGGACCGACAGACCGAGAGAATTTGCGATTGCTGTATGTCACTTGGTTAATACCAAGTGCCATAAAAACAAGTTTTTTTATTTAATGAACCATAGAGGATGTCATACGACTGTGATAGCAATTGGTAAATACCAAATACCATATAGCAATCGCAAACTCTGTCGGTCCCGGTTTTGCTAGTTCAGGCACTTCCAGATAAGTTAGGACGATGAAATTTGGTAAGCCTTATCAGGGACCATACAAAATTAAATTAGAAATAGTTGTTTGTCTGATTTGGCCATCTGGGGGGAATGGGGGACGGTTAATTCGGAAAAATTAGAAAAATTAATGTATTTTTAACTTACGAACGGGCGATTGGCTCTTAATGAAATTTGATATTTAGAAGGATATCATGTCTCAGAGCAATTATTTTAAATTCCGACCGGATCCAGTGTCATTAAGGGGATTTTTGTTTTTTTTGGGGGGGGGGGGGTAATGGAAATCTTGGAAAGCGCTTAGAGTGGAGACATCAGGATGAAACTTGGTGGGATGAATAAGTACACGTCCTAGATACGTGATTGAGATAAACAGACTGAATCCACTCTCTTTGGGGGAGTTGGAGGGGGTGTTAATTCGGAAAAATTAGAAAAATTAAGGTATTTTTAGCTTACGAATGAGTGATCGGATCTTAATGAAATTTGATATTTAGAAGGATACCATGTCTCAGAGCTCTTGTTTTAAATCCCGACTGGGAATGGTGATATTGGGGGGAGTTGGAGGGAGAAACCTAAAATCTTCGAAAAGGCTTACAGTGGAGGGATCAGGATGAAACTTGGTGAGGAAAATAAGAACAAGTCCTAGATACGTGATTGACTAAACCGGAACGGATTCGCTCACTTTGGGGGAGTTGGGGGGAGGGTTAGCTCTGAAAAATTAGAAAAAATGAGGTATTTTTAACTTACGAAGGAGTGATCGGATCTTAATGAAACTTCATATTTAGAAGGATCTCGTAATTCAGATCTCTTATTTTAAATTCTGACAAGATCCACTATCATTGGGGGGAGTTAGGGGGACAGAAACTTCTTCGAAAACGCTTAGAGTGGAGAGGTCAGGATGAAACTTGGTGGGAAGAATAAGCACAAGTCCTTTATACGTGATTGATATAACTGGACTGAATCCGCTCTATTTGGGGGAATTGGAGGGGGTTTTAATTCGAAAAAATTTGAAAAAGTTAGGTATTTTTAACTTAAGAACGGATGACTGTTCGTGAGGTGTTTTTAAATTTGATATTTAGAAGAAACACATGTCTCAGAGCTCTTATTTTAAATCCCGACCAGATCTGGTGACATTGGGGGGGGGAACTGAAGGGGGAAACCGGAAATCTTGGAAAACGCTTATAGTGGAGAGATCAGGATGAAACTTGCTGGGTAGAATAAGCAAATGTAGTAGATACGTAACTGACATTATTGGACTAGATCCACTCTCTTTAGAGGAGTTAGGGGGGTCCAGTGCTTTGCCAGAGTTTGGTGCTTCTGGACATGCTAGGACGATGAAAATTGGTATGCGTGTCAGGAGCCTGCACAAATTGACTTGATAAAGTCGTTTTCCCCGATTCGACCATCTGAGGGGGGATGAAGGGAGAGGAATATGAGGTATTTATAAGTTACGAGTGGATGATCAGATCTTAATGAATTTTGATATTTAGAATGACCTCGTGTCTCAGAGCTCTTATTTTAAATCCCGACCGGCATTAAGCCTATGATATTCCTTTTAATTTTATTCATTGATTCTTAGAATTTTGCTAGGCTCAGGCCATATGAGGTCTTGGCTTTTGTCTTTTTTGACCTCGTCACAAGTGTCATATGAGCTCTTAGCTCTTGTTTTTAACGGTGTTACCAAAAGTCTCTGAGGTTGGCTGGTGTCAGCATTCACCGGTAAATGTCCAAGGTACCTTTTTTCTCCTTGGATTCTGTCGGCATTGCCAGTCAACTTTTTCAGTTTTATACAAGGTTATGACAGGTTAGGTTAGGTTTTTCCTAACCTAACCTGTCACCACCTTGTCGACATGGGTGTGTGGCCATTGGGAAAATTTCAGTCGGCATTGCTAAATTTTGACATTGGTAAAATTTTGTCGACATTGTCAGCATTGGCCTGCCGAGTCGGAGTACCTTAAGACTAGGGACACTGCGGTCAACTCTATTCCTACTTGAGGAGTGGCACCCCCCTCGAGGAAATTATAGCCTAGTAAACGACTAAGCATTTGCACGGTATTCTGATTAGTAGATAATTTTTCTAGGCTTGGTTTGTTTTGACAGGCGTTTTCGGGCTGAAAAACTCCTTCCTAGCTAATTTATCTACTATCGATTTTCTCGCCGTAGTAGCATAAATATTTGTAGGCATGAATATATAATGAGCCAGAAGCAGTAGGCTTGGGACTGTCTCTGCAGGATTTTGACTCTTGACGATAGAAGAGTACCGCCAAGTGCTGAAATCCATGTTGTGACCAAGATGGTCCCAGGATTGCATAAGGCATCCACTCATACTGGAGGTCCAAGGGACTTCTGGCCACCTGGTTCTAAACCGGCTTAAGCGCTTCGGTGTAGACTTGAGAAGATATGTTGATCCCCGTCAGGCACTGGTATCCAGGATCATTGCTTTTCCTAAGGTCAAAATAATTTCAATTATTTAAAGAACATGAAAATTGGAACTTGGAATATTACGACGTTAAGAAAGGACTATTGTATTGACATTTTGACTGGCGTATTCAGGCGATTCGAACTGTACTTATTAGGAGTTTCGGAAACTCAAATCCCAGGAGAAGGAAGCATGAAATTAGGTGATATAGGATTTGTTTACTCAGACAGGAAGGATGGGGTACATAAGCAAGAAGTAGAGCCCATAATGGAAAAGGAATCTCCTAAGTCTTGTTTAGGCTCGGCGTATTAATAATAGAATACTAATTGTTCATTTTATGACTAAAAGAGTTCAGGGTGTCAGTTGTACTAGTATATGCCCCTGTTGAACCGACTGGTGGAGATACTAGTGACTCAGATGAATTTTACTTCCCGTTACAGGAGCAAATAAACAGGGTCCCAGGTAGAAATATGTTGTTTTTCCTAGTAGATTCTAACACCCAGTTCGGTAGAAATAGGGATAGATTGTATCCTAGCCCAGGTAAACTTGGTATAGGAAAAGAAAACTGTAATGTAAGGACTATTGTAATTTTGACGGTGCAAAAATCTAGTTTTAACCTTTACGATGTTTGGTCAAAAAACGGCCCACAAGTTGACATGGTATCAACGTGATGGTAAGACATTAAACCTTATTCATTATATTATAGTAAGCTGAAGACTGGCAGGATTAATACAAGATACTTGGGTATATAGGAATGCTGTTATTGATGTTAAAAGTAAAGATCACCATCTAGTAGTGTCTAGAGTTAATCTAAAGCTGAAATTTTGGAAGGGTAACTACCTCTCAGGAGCTTATGATGCTGATAGACTCCAGGATGAGAATTTGAGAGAAATTTTAAGGAACAGTCGAATACTAAACTTGACAGTTTAAAATTGGACAATGTGGAAGATGGTTGGAGTAGTTTTAGAAGAACAATTTGTGAAGTTGCTTCACAAATTTTCATAAAACTTTGTGAAAATTTTCACAAAGGAACTTCACAAATCTCCCTAAGAAAGTTTCACAAAAACTTTCTTAGGAAAGAAAGTTAAGACTGCAGCTAGGGATATTAGTGAAAAAGCTTTATGTTTAATAACGAGGAGAGTGGATTTGTACAAAAATAATCTGAGGGACAGATCATATGAAAATAAAAGGAATGTAAATTAAGTGGAGAAAGCATTAAAATATGAAATAAGATGGCGTAAAGTGGAGGCCATGGATAAAATTGCCGAGGATCTGGAAGACGCAGCAGGACGGCATAATAGTAAAAAATTGTACTGGCATTTTAATAAATTGAGAGGGAGGTTTCGATATCCTACATAAAAAATAATTTGGAATTTTGATTTTTTTTTTTTTTTTTTTGGTTCGAAACCAGATCACGGATGCGTGCTTTATTTTTTTTGAAGGTAGGGCAGCTATCCTCCCTTCTACGCCCCATTTCCCCCAAAGTCACCTGATCAAAACTGCTATATATACCGCTGAGAATTTTTATGCTTACTTTGGCATCCAATTATATTTCCACGATTATTTTTTTATAAATGAAAATTTTTACAGGACAATTCTCTTACTTCATGCTAAACCTGAGTCAAATTTCAAATTTTGATTTTTGTGCTCAACAGACGTATCGATATTTAAGCGTTTGAATTGAATATATGAAAATCTCAAGATTAAAAAAAGCTAATTAGAAATCTAACACAGCTCGAAACCATGAGAATTTAAGTCACCAATCTATGCTTATCAAATACAAAAGTAACAAACACATAATAATCTGTTTTTTAAGGAGTGTTTTGACTTCTTAGTTGGGGCCCACCCCAGGCTACTCAGTGCGTCCCCAGGTGGTGGAAAGGGGAAAGCCTTGCAGATATGCAATGTACCTCCAGTGGTGATGGACCAAAGGGGAACCCAGCCCCTGGGGGTCTTAAAATATAACTGGGATACCCTCGCCTGGGGGACATAAATTCAAGTGGAGGAGGAAGAAGGCCCCTCTGATGTCGACTGAGCTGGGCCCACCGGCGTGTGGATGTGTCCCATCAGCTTCAAACCTTCTCCCAACCATGGGTAAAATCGTATCATATGGCAGATTATCATCGTGGGAGAATCCTCTTCAGGAGGACAACTGCGAAAGGGCGGATGATTCAGCAGCGAACAACGGCCTCTGGAAGTTGACGGAAAGGAGTGGCTTACCGCCATCTCCTAACCAGCCTCGAAATATTTCCTTTAAAGAAATAAGTTACGGGCTCTATGAAGCAAAGCAGAATTACTACCGCGTCGGGGGAAACTGACGAAACTAGTAAATTGATGATGATGATGATGGCAAATGGGAGTAGTATTGAACATGCTACCGCGTACGGGGAAGCCGACGATCATAATATTGAACATGCTACCGCGTACAGGGAAACCGACGATCATAATAGGCCTATGACGACCCAGGACGGTATAAGGATACCCTGGGACTGATCTCTACTAAAACTGTACTCAATATAGGAACGCTCAACACCTGGACTTTAGGCAAACCATGAAAAATGGACCTACTACGGAGAGAGCTAAATCGGTACAAGCGGTACTTGGTCAGGCTATCTGAGACACAAATCCCCCGAATCGGTGAAGAAACTATCTCTGAAATCACCCTCCTACTCCCAGGACGCACCGATGGCACTCACAGACAGAGTGTTGGATTCATCCTCTTATCAACTACAAAAAAGGCACCGAAGAGACTCGCAAATATCTGGAAATGCCAAAACCTCTCGAACCAACTGAGGGTTCAACTTTTCAACAGCCTGATTGTGCCAATTGCAATTTATGGGTGTGAGACCTGGACCCTGAAGATCAAAAATGAGTGCAACCTGCTTGCATTCGACATGAGATTTTTCCACCGCATCGCAAGAATTACCTACTCTAAACATGTGACCAATGAGGAGGCGCAAAGACGGCTGAAGTTTTCCGACACAACCCTAAATGAAATCAAACGAAAACAACTCTGATGGCTCAGGCATGTCAAGAGAATGGACCACGACCGTTTACCGAAAATCTCTCTCGAAGGAACCATAGATGGACCTCGACCGCGAGGAAGACCTCGCAAGAGGTGGATTGAAATCTTTGACCGAAAGTGCATGTTAGAGTTGACTCGAACTGCACACGATAGAACAACGTAACGAGCCCTAGCTCATGCCCTGTCAAAAGGAGCGGCCCCAAAACTTCCCGCGAGGGTGGACGGGACTTAAGTAAGTAAGTCGACTGATATACTTAACATGAAGCAGGTCCCTACGTGCATCTTTATTAGAGCTCAGATTTTTCCAACGATTTTGGTCTTCATTCGAATATTTTTGGATGAATAGAAGAGGAAATCCTAACAAAGAGCTTTAAACTGACAGAACTAGCCATTGAAAACATTCAGCGAAATATTGAGGTAGACATTGATCGAATGTGTAAAAAATAGAGTGAATAGAGAAATAGACTTTTTCTGATAAAAGTGTGAATTCTGTAATTTAAGCGAAATATATCGAACTTTAAAACTTGGAAAGATACGCTACGTTGTTATGAAAACTAAAATGTTGATTAGTAAATTTTTGAGATTTCGTTAAAGTTGACACTGTTTATTAAAACACTAGTCAAACACTTCGTGGTAACGAACTGTCAAAAATGTGGAATTTTGTATTTTTTTGCCAGAAGATAGATCACGGGTGCGTGTTTATTTGTTTTTTTTTCCCAGGGGTCACCGTATCGACCAAGTGGTCCTAGAATGTCGCAAGAGGGCTCATTCTAACGGAAATGAAAAGTTCTAGTGCCCTTTTTAAGTGACCAATAAATTGGAGGGCACATAGGCCCCCTCCCACGCTCATTTTTTCCAAAAGTCAACGGATCAAAATTTTGAGATAGCCATTTTGTTCCTCATAGTTGAAAACCAAAATAACTATGTCTTTGGGGATGACTTGCTCCCCCACAGTCCCTGGGGGAGGGGCTGCAAGTTACAAACTTTGACCATTGTTTACATACAGTAATGGTTATTGGGAAGTGTACAGACGTTTTCAGGGGAATTTTTTTTGGTTTGGGGGGTGGGGTTGAGGGGAGGGGGCTCTGTGGTAGGATCTTTCCTCGGATGAATATGTCATGGGGGAAGAGAAATTAGATGAAATGGACGCAGGATTTTCTAGTATTACTATAAAAAAAAACATTGAAAAAATAAAAATGAAAAAGTTTTTTCAATTGAAAGTAAGGAGTAGCATTAAAACTTAAAACGAACAGAGATTATTACGCATATAAGGGGTTCTAAAAATACTTGAGCATAAAGAGCGAGGGGTTTAGGAGGAGATAAATACCTCACTCTTTATGCTAAAGTATTTTTAGTAATTTCAACTAGTTATTCTACGGCCTTTCTAATTCAGGGGTCATTCTTAAAGAATTGGGACGAAACTTAAGATTTAGTGTAAAGAACGAGGTATTAACGAGGGTACAAACCCCCTCATATACATAATAAAAATATAAGAGTATAAAAGTTTGTTACTTAAGTTAATTCTTAAGTTACGTATTTTATTTACTAATAAAAACGTTCGTTAAAAATTAAAACTTCTAGTTGCCTTTTTAAGTAACCGGAAAATTGGAGGACAACTAGGCCTTCTTCCCCACCCCTTATTTCTCAAAAATGTCTGATCAAAACTAAGAGAAAGCTATTTAGCCAAAAAAATAATTAATATGCAAATTTTCATTTTAATAATTTATGTGCGGAGAGCCAAAATCAAACATGCGTTTATTCAAAAACGTTCAGAAATTAAATTAAAAAAACTGTTTTTTTAACTGAAAGAAAGGAGCGATATTAAAACTTAAAATGAACAGAAATTACTCCGTATATGAAATGGGTTGTCCCCTCCGCAATCCCTCGCTCTTTACGCTAAAGTTTGACTCTTTGCCCCAATTCTACTTTTTAAAACAATTAAAAACTTGAGTGTAAAGAGCGAGGCGTTGAGGAGGGGACAACCCATTTCATATACGGAGTAATTTCTTTTCGTTTTAAGTTTTAACGTCGCTCCTTACTTTCAGTTAAAAAAACTAGTTTTTTTTTAATTTTAAAAAGAAACATTGATTAGTTAATGCTTTCTTGTCTTTGCTTAAAACACTCGTTTTAAATGTCTATTATGCATTTCTATCTCTTCGTTCTGTTTTTCTTGTTACATCCCTCAAAGAACTAGTATTTGATGTTTAATATATCTTTTACAAATACAAGTCGTATCTATATCAGCGTATCATCCTCGTTTCCTACTCTTCATTAAATAAAAAAACTAGTTTTTTTAAGTGAAAGTAAGCAGCGACATTAAAACTTAAAACGAACAGAAATTGCTCCGTATATGAAAGGGGCTTTCCCTCCTCAATGCCCCGCTCTTTAAGCTAATGTTAAGAGAAAGAGTCAAACTTTAGCGTAAAGAGCGAGGCGTTGAGGAGGGAAAGCCCCTTTCGTATACGGAGTAATTTCTGTTCGTTTTAAGGTTTAATATCACTCCTTACTTTCATTTAAAAAAAACTTGTTTTTTTATTAATCTATTAACAAGGCACGCTTTTGTGAAGTTATTTGGATTCTCCCAATGCCATTGCAAAGTAAAAACGTGATGCTGAGTATCAGCAGGGTCATTCACATTGATTTTAGACGTGACCTTTGATAAACCGGGTCTTGAGTTATAATTTGATAGCACTTTTTCTTTTGGATTAAATAAAAAAAAAACAAGTTTTTTTAACTGAAAGTAAAGAGCAACAATAAAACTTAAAACGAACAGAAATTACTTCACATATGAAAGGGGCTGCTTCCTCATAAAAGCCCCGCTCTTTACGCTAAAGTTCGACTCTTTCTCTCAACTCTTCTTTTTAAAACAGTAAACAACTTTAGCGTAAAGAGCGGGGCGTTTATGAGGAAGCAGCCCCTTTCATGTACGAAGTAATTTCTGTTCGTTTTAAGTTTTAATGTCGCTCCTTACTTTCAGTTGAAAAAACTTGTTTTTCCTATTTAATTTCTGAAGGTTTTTGAATCAATCCATGTTTTGATTTTGGCTCTCCGCAGAGGAATAATTAGAACGAAATTTACATATTCATTTTTTTGGCTCAATGGCTTTCTCGTAATTTTGATCAAATGATTTTAAGAAAAAAAGAGCGGGGGAGGAACCCTAATTACCCTCCGATTTTTGGTAATTAAAAAGGCAACTAGAACTTTTAATTTTTTACGAATATTTTTATTAGTAAAAGATATACATAACTTATAAATTAGCTTACGTAAAGAACTTTTGTATTCTCGTGTTTTTGTTACATATATGAGGGGGTTCGCCCCCTCGTCAGTACCTCGCTCTTTACACTAAAGCTTAAATTTTGTCCCAATTCATTAACAATGACCCCTGAATCACAAAAACCGTAGAATAAATAGTTGAAATTCCTAAAAATACTTTAGCGTAAAGAGCGCGGTATTAGGAGGTGTTGAGCCCCTCATATGGGTAATAATTTCTGCTAGTTTTACGTTTTAATGCTGCTCCTTACTTCCAGCTGAAAAAAACTTTTTCATATTGATTTTTTCATTGCTTTTTTTTTAATAATGTTAGTAAATCCCGTGCTCCCTTCATGGAAATTTTCTTCCCTCATGACAAATTCCTCGATGGAAAGTTCCCTCAGCATATCCCACTCTTCCCAATCCCTCCCCAACCAAAAAAAAACCCTGAAAACGCCTGTACACTTCCCAATAACCATTACTATATGTAAGCACTCGTCAAAGTTTGTAACTTTTAGCCCCTCCCATGGGGACTGTGGGGGAGTAAGTCGTCCCCAAAGTCATAGTTATGAGGTTTTTCGACTACGCTGAATAAAATGGCTATCTCAGAATTTTGATCCGTTTACTTTGGGAAAAGAATTAGCGTGGTAGGGGGCCTAGGTGCCCTTCAATTTTTTTGGTCACTTAAAAAGGGAACTAGAACTTTTCATTTCCGTTAGAATGAGCCCTCTCGCAACATTCTAGGACAACTGGGTCGATACGAACACCCCTGGGAAAAAAAGACAAAATAAAAAAAAACAACAAATAAAACACGCATCCCTGATCTACCTTCTGGCAAAAAATACAAAATTCTACATTTTTGTAGATAGGAGCTTGAAACTTCTACAGTAGGGTTCTCTGATGCGCTGAATCTGATGGTGTGATTTTCGTTAAGCTTCTATGACTTTTAGGGTTGTTTCCCTCTACTTTCTAAAATAACGCAATTTTTCTCAGGCTCGTAACTGTTGATGGGTTAGACTAAACTTGATTAAACTTATATATTTAAAATCAGCATTAAAATGCGATTCTATTGTTGTAGCTATTGATATCAAAATTCCATTTTTTAGAATTTTGGTTACTATTGAGCCGGGTCGCTCCTTACTACAATTCGTTACCACGAACTGTTTGATTGCTGTCATAGTTACTAAGTGATACAACAATATTAGGCGACATGCTGAATTGTTTGACCTATACAAATTGTCACAAAGATTACATGACCCAAAAAGATGATTCAAGACCATCTTTTTTTACAATAAAAAGCTTACCTCACTCGCTATAGTGGTCATAAGTGCAAAGGCAAAAACTTTCTATTTTTGTATAAATATTTTTATACCATTTTAATTTCAACAGATTTGTTAAAACTTTAACCCTCACCAGATTTTTGGATTAAATTTAGAACCATTTCCGCTACCTATCTACGACACATAGTTGACGAGGTTCTCTTTAAATTGCAGGAATTTCTTAAGTTTATCATAGCAAACAGTTATGCGCCCCCCTAAAGAAAATCTTGGATCCGCCACTGATTTCACCAAGAAAAAAAGTGTAAAAATGTATTATGGTTCACTTTGCCACAATTGTTGCTACGCCAAACTGGTAAAAACCTGTTTTTCAACACGAGATGTCATTCTTCAGCCGTCTCTTAAATAGTTTTTTATTAAACTCCTTTTTGCTCGTAAAGAAAATGCCTTTTTCTAATGAACATCATGAAATGTCATTTGTAATACTGTTTGCCCTGCACTCAAGATAAATTATTTCAGCCTAAGAAAATAAAATTAATTTATCTTTCTAAACACTTCCATTTTTATTTGTACATGTGATTCGGATGTTGAAGCAGTGAAAGTTTAAAATATTTGAATTTAGCTAGGATAAAAAGGTTTGGTTTTCTTCTATTGTCTTTGAAACTACTTATTTATATACCTTCGGCCTGCTCCATCATAGTTTAGTGATTTTTAGCTAGCCTTCCAAGGCCTAGCCAACTGAATCCCATATAGGCTAAGCCTATTATTTTTTTGGCTTGGTTAAGTTGTTTTCCAATTTGAGTTTATGCCCAGGGCTTGTTTCTCAATCCTGAAATTGAGGCAGGTACACATGAATGTGTTATCATATCTATAAGATAGACCTTTGGTGGTCCTATTGTTAGTTTCTTGTGATTGACTGCATCTAAAGGAAATGTGCTGAAGAATAAGAGCCTTGTTAGGCTAGCATTAGGCTACATTCCATGGTAAAGTTTCCATTGGGAGGGGACTTTCTTATGATCAAGGGAATTTTTGACAAGTAGGCCTATAGTCAGTGTAGGGACAATTTCACTTGCAGCTTAGGTCAATGTTCCTATTGCCTGAATAATTGTTTAGGGTCATGAAACTTGTTAATAGATGCATTTTGACTTTTGGAACATCTTTTCTCTCTTGCAAAACTACCACAAACTCACTGTTATGGAGTTATTCCAGCCCAAATGTCATGTAGCCTATTTACACATAGGCTATAGAATTGCAATCATTTCCGTTTTTGTTGATTGGATAGCCTATTTGAAATCACAAATTTGTAATAGTTTAGAAACAAATTTGGACTATATGTTTGTACATCAGGGGGGTGGGGGTAAAGCATAGCATATAATAAGTATGTAAACTAACCATTGCTGTATTTAATATATGCTATGCTTTACCCCCCCCCCTAATGTGCAAATATATAATAACTCCACAACAGTGAGTTTGCAGTTATTTTGCAAGAGAGAAAAGATGTTCCAAAAGTCAAAATGCATCTATTAACAATAGTTTCATGACCCCAAAACAATTGTTCAGGTAATAGGAGCATTGACTGCAGCTTATTTTAGCAATCAGGGATAAATGCTGTCAGAACTACCATTCTTACTGTTTTTCAGATTTTTGAGTTTTTATGGCACTTGGTATTAACCAAGTGACATATAGCAGTCGCCAATTCTGTCGGTCTGTCGGTCTGTCTGTCGGTCTGTCTGTCGGTCTGTCTGTCGGTCTGTCTGTCGGTCCCGGTTTTGCTACTTTAGGCACTTCCAGGTAAGCTAGGACGATGAAATTTGGCAAGCGTATCAGGGACCGGACCAGATTAAATTAGAAATAGTCGTTTTCCCGATTTGACCATCTGGGGGGGAGTGGGGGCCCGGTTAATTCGCAAAAAATAGAAAAAATGAAGTATTTTTAACTTATCAGCGGGTATTTGGATCTTAATGAAATTTCATGTTTGGAATGATATTGTGTCTTAGAGCTCTTATTTTTAATCCCGACCGGATCTGATGACATTGGCGGGAGTTGGAGGGGGAAAACCTAAAGTCCCGGTTTTGCTACTTTAGGCACTTCCAGGTAAGCTAGGACGATGAAATTTGGCAAGCGTATCAGGGACCGGACCAGATTAAATTAGAAATAGTCGTTTTCCCGATTTGACCATCTGGGGGGGGGGGGGGGGAGAAGGGGCCGGTTAATTCGGAAAAATAGAAAAAATGAAGTATTTTTAACTTATGAGCGGGTGATTGAATCTTAATGAAATTTGATGTTTGGAATGATATTGTGTCTCAGAGCTCTTATTTTAAATCCCGACTGGGTCTGATGACATTGGGGGGAGTTGGAGGGGGGAAACCTAAAATCTTGGAAAACACTTAGAGTAGAGGGATCGGGATGAAACTTGATGGGAAAAATAAGCGCAAGTCCCAGATACATGATTGACATAATCGGAACTTATTTGCTCTCTTTGGGGTAGTTGGGAGGGGGGGAGTAAGTCTTAAAAATTAGAAAAATGAGGTATTTTCAACTTACGAACGGGTGATCGGATCTCAATGAAATTTGATGTTTAGAAGGATATCGTGTCTTAGAGCTCTTATTTTAAATCCCGACCGGATCTGGTGATGGGGGCGGGGAGTTGGGAGGGGGAAACCTAAAACTTGGAAAACACTTAGAGTGGAGGGATCGGGATGAAACATGGTGGGAAAAATAAACACAAGTCCTAGATAGATGATTGACATAAACGGAACGGATCCGCTCTCTTTTGGGTAGTTGGGGGGGGGGGGGTTAATTCTGAAAAATTAGAAAAAATGAGGTATTTTTAACTTACGAATGGGTGATTGGATCTCCATGAAATTTGATTTTTAGAAGGATATCGTGGCTCAAAGCTCTTATTTTAAATCCTGACCGGATCTGGTGACATTGGGGGAAGTTTGGGGTGGGGAGACCTAAAATGATGGGAAACCCTTAGATTGGAAGGATTGGGATGAAACTTGGTTGGAAAAATAAGCAAAAGTCTTGCATACGTAATTTACATAATTGGAACGGATCCGCTCAATTGCGGGGGGGGGGGGGTAATTCTGAAAAATAAGAAAAATAACGTATTTTTAACTTACGAAGGAGTGATCGGATCTTCATGAAACTTCATATTTAGAAGGACCTCGTAACTCTGATATCTTATTTTAAATCTCAACCGGATCAAACGTAATTGGGGGGGGGGCAGTTGGGGGGACCGGAAATCTTAGAAAATACTTAAAGCGGTGAGATCAGGATGAAACTGGATGGGAAGAATAGAAACCTGTCTAAGATACGTGACTGACATAACTGGACCGGATCTGCTCTCTTTGGTGGAATTGGGAGGGGGGAGGTAATTTTGAAAATTGAGGTATTTGTAACTTACGAAAGGGTGACCAGATCTTAATGAAATTTGATATTTAGAAGGATCTTGTGCTATAAAGTTTAACTTTAGGTTCTGACCTTCTCACAAGTGCCAAATGAGCTCTTGGCTCTTGGCTCTTCCGACCTCGTCCAAATGAGCTCTTGGCTCTTCCGACCTCGTACCATATGAGCTCTCGGCTCTTCCGACCTCGTCACAAGTGCCATATGAGCTCTTAGCTCTTGTTTTTTACCATAGATGCAGCAGGTTAACAATAACAGCTCATTTGGGCAAAATTCTCATTTGGTAATGTTTAGGTTTGTTCCAAGCGCTCTAAACTAGAAACTGCTACAAAGCGGCATATTTTCCAGTTTAGAGCACTTAGAAGTGAATTCTAGAAGTGCATCTATATCTGGTTGACCCTCCTTCTCCATGGGAAAAACTACAAATGCATAAAGTGGGCTTGCTTACAGATAACATTAGCCTACATATAGAGCAAAGGATTAAAGTCCATGAGCCCTGTGTCCAGCAGGGCAAAGTCTGTATTTTATAAATATTTGATAAACCTTGTTTGAGGTTTTTTGGGTAAAATTCTAGTTGTGACTTCTTGCTATCTCAGAAAGGGGTTAGGTTAGGAAAATGGAACTTACAGGGATTGGTCTACAGGCTAAAGTATGTCCCAGGAAGGTAATTTGAAGTACCTAACTCCACTCCTTCTCCCTCTAGAGTGCCCTGACCTTTGATGACCTTCAAAAATATGTGTGTTATAAAAGTGAAACCTTGCAAAATAGATCTTCTACTTGAATGAAGTGCAACAAAATTATTTTCAGGTTCACAACTTTGCTCAACCCCAATTTATTAGGTTTTAATGATATGCAAATAGGCCACATTTTGTAAATTTTGAAAAAAAAAACATTGATATGGCTCAGAATTTCAGAAAAAAAGCAACTGGTAACTGAAAATTAAGGTAAAATGCTGTTTTGTCAAAAATGCAATAGGTATAGACCTGTCATGTAGGTGAATTTCAGGGCTCTAGAGGGAGAAAGGAGTGGAGGTATGTACTTAAAAATACCTTCCCAAAATATACTTTAGCCTTTAGACCCATCCCTGAAAGCTTCATTTTCCTACCCTAACCCATTTCTGAGATAGCAAGAATTCACTCAACTTGAATTTTACCCTTTAGTTTTATCACTTGAATAAATATAGGCCTAGAATGCAGACCTTGCCCTGCTGCCTGCAGGGCTCATGGACTAATATGCTTCACTCTATAGGTAGTTTTACCTGTAGGCAAGCCCAATGCATTTTTAGTCTTGTCGGTGGGGGATTTTAGAAAGCTAAAAAAATGATTCACTTCTCAAATAATGAATAAGAAACAATATGCAATCATCAGAATCTTGCTTTATGCAGTAAAACACACTTTAGAGCACTTGAAATTAAATCAAACATTTACCTCTAGTTTAGCTACTTTTTAGTCACTTGACCTTTTCATGCAATATGCTAATGAGCATCTTAATTTGTTTCTGTTCAAGTGGGATGTGCAGTAGCAACAATTGTTAAATATTGTTGATTATTTTGTGATGAATAAGCTTATCTTGACGTACTTGAATGTAATTTGAACTTACCCTGTTATCTAATCCTGGCTGGTTATTGGTCTGCTATTTCAAACAGTGATCCCTTCAGGATGGCAAGCTATATTCTATATTCATTTCCTGCACTGTATATTCAGGTTTTATGTTAGCTAGGTCTCCATGCCTCCATTTTAATGGCAGTTGGTATTTACCAAGTGACATAGCAATTGCAATTTCTGTCAGTCTGTCTGTCCAGGTTTTGCTAGTTTGGGCACATCCAGATAAGCTAGGAGAATGAAATTTGGAAGGTGTATCAGGGACCAGGCCAGATTAAATTAGAAATAGTTGTTTCCCCAATTCAACCATCTGGGGGGAGTGGGGGTATGGTTAATTTAGGAAAATTAGAAAAAAATGAGGTATTTATGAATGAGTGATCAGATTTTAATAAAATTTCATATTTAGAAGGATATTGTGTCTCAAAGCTATTATTTTAAATTTTGAGCAGATCTGGTGAGATTGGGGGGAGTTGGTGAGGGGGACCTGAAATCTTGGAAAATACTTACAGCAATGGAGGGATCAGGATGAAACTTGGTTGGAAAAATAAGCACAAGTCCTAGATACATGATTGATATAACCAGAGCAAATCCATTCTCTTTGGAGGAGTAGGGGGGGGGTTAATTTCGAAAAAATAGAAGGAAATGAGGTATTTTTAATGTATGAACAAGTGATTGGATTTTAATTAAATTTGATATTTAGAAAGATCTTGTAACTCAGACATCTTATTTTAAATCCCAACCAGATCCAGTGTCATTGGGGGGGGTCTGGAAATTTTGGAAAATGCTTAGAGTAGACAGATCAGGATGAAACTTCACAGGAAGAATAAGAACAAGTCCTACATACATGATTGAAATAATCAATTGGATCTGATCTCTTAGTAAGAGTTGGGGGGAGGGGGAAGGACCTAATTTGGTAATTCAGAAAAATGAGGTAATTTAAATTTAGGAATGGGTGATTGGATCCTAACGAAATTTGATTTTGGAAGGACCTTGGGTCTCAGAGCTCTTATTTTAAATCCTGACTGGATCTGGTGACATTGGGGGGATTGGAGGAAGAAACTATAAATCTTGGAAAATGCTTCAAGTGGAGAGATTCTGATGATACTTGGTTGGAAGACTAAGCACAAGTCCTAGATACTTGATTGAAATAACCAGACTGGATTGACTCTTTGTGGGAGTTAGAGGGGGTAATTTGGAAAAAATGAGATATTTTTAACTAACAAACAGGTGATCAGATCTTAATGAAACTTAATATCTTGAAGGGTCTTGTAGTTCAGAGCTCTTATTTAAAATCCGAACCATATTCGGTGACATGTGGGGGAGTTGAGGAGGAAACTGGAAATCTTGGAAATCATGAAAATTGAGGTATTGTAAGAGTAGGTGGTCAGATCTTAATGAAACTTGATATATCAGAAAGATCTTGTGTCTCAGATGCTCTGTTTTCAATTTGAATTGGATCTGGGGACATAGGGGGGTGGAAGGGGGAAAACCAAATCTTGGAAAACACTTAAGAGTGGAGAGATCAGGATGAAACTTGGTGGGAAGAATAAGTACAATTTCTAGATACAATATTGACATAATTGGACTGGATCTGCTCTGTTGGGGGGAGGGGATTTCCAGTGCTCTGGCAATTTTGGTGCTTCTGGACGTGCTAGGACAATGCAAATTTGTAGGCATGTCGGGGACCTGGACAAATTGACTGCATAACAGCTGTTTCCCCAATTTGACCATCTAGGGGGCTAAGGCAAGAAGAAAAATTGAAAAAAGAGGTATTTTTAACTTACAAATGGGTGATCAGATCTTAATGAAATTTGATATTTAGAAGGACCTTGTGTCTCAGCCTTTATTTTAAATCCAACTATATCTGGTGATATTGGAGGGAGTGGTAGGGGGAAACTGGAAATCTTAGAAAATGCTTAGAGTGGAGAGATCGTGATGAAACTTGGTTGGATAAATAAGCACTGGTCCTAGATACACGATTGACATAACCGGACTGAATCTGATCTCTTTGGGGGAGTTGGGGTGTTGGTGTCAATTTGGAAAAATTAGAATAATTAAGGTATTTTTCTTACAAATGGGTGACCAGGTCTTAATGAAACCTGATATTTAAAAGGAATTCATGTCTCAGAGCTCTTATTTTATATCCAGACCAGATCTGGTTACATGGGGGGGGGGGGGTTGGAGGGGGAAACAGAAAATCTTGGGAAATGCTTAGAGTGGAGAGATTGGGATGAAACTTGGTGGGTAGAATAAGCAAATGTCATAGATATGTAATTGACGTAACCGGGCTGGATCCGCTCTCTTTGGGGGTTCTGGGGGGTGGGGGGTCCAGTGCTTTGGTGAGTTGTGCTTCTGGACATGCTAGGCTGATAAAAATTGGTAGGCATGTCAGAGACCTGCACAAATTGACTTGATTTGTCTATCCAGGGGGGTTGAAGGAACAGGAAAAATGAGGTATTTTTAACACATAAGTGCCATATGAGCTCTTGTTTTATGAGAAGTTAGAGGTGATCTTGTAACTGGGCATTTGAATGCGCACATCTTCTAATCTGCTCCTTTTATTCATAGGGAATATTTTAGTTTGTACAACCAGATCATGTTCTTACTATGAATTCAACACATGACTTCATTCATTTTGTTCATATGTTTTATGTTGATTTATATAATACAAAAGTCTAGACTTGCTTGTGAGTAGTTTTTGGTGCCTTGTCCTTGTTCATTATGTTTTGCATGGGTAGAATCTACAGTTTAGCCATTGGTCATTTGGCCATAGCAAGGTCTTAATCCAAAGTGGTTGCTTTGGCTTTCAATTCTTCAACAAAGTGCCTTAGAGATCTGTAGAAACAGATCTCTAACTTCAAGTGGGATGTTGTCTTGAAGACATGTTTGATCAGGACTGTAAGTACAGTAAAAAGTGGAGGGAGAGGTCTTTGAACTGATTTGCTGGCAATAGGAAGCATGGTAGGTAGACATTTTGCATTAGAGATAGGAGCAGATGGCAGGCCACACTCTAAATAATTTCAAATGTATGTTGTCATTCATGGTCAAAGGAATATTGTATGCAACTAGGTTATTTTTCCATTGCTCTCTGTTCGTTTTGTTGCACACTAGTTTTCTGAATTTGGTTGCACTTTGTGGCTGATTATCATTCTTAAGAGTGTTAGTATCTGACTTTTTAGAATCATAAGCAATTTGTTTTGTTTCAGTTAGGTTGCACTTTGACTGCACTGCAATTTCAGTGGTTTCAACTTAAGTTGCTTCAATTTAGCTACTTATTATCTTGGGTAATGTACCCAATGGCTTGAATAAACTTGTTTGTAAGGCCAGGATTGGGTTTTTGAAAACTTGTCTTCATTGTTCACATGTACTTTCTGGCTGAAAGGCCATGGAAAGGAGATCAGCACTGCAGGTTTGGACCTTATGGGTCTAGTGTTATCTTACTTACTACTACTACTTACTTACATTGTCCACATGAGCAGCCACTGGATTAGCTTGAGTATCTGTTGGGTTAGTTTTACATTGGATATATAACCATTGGCAACCTATTTTTTGTCATTATGGCACTTGGTATCTACCAAGTGACATACAGCAATCACAAATTCTGTCATTCTGTCTGTCTGTCCTGGTTCCGCAACTTTAGGCATTTCCAAGTAAGCTAGGACAACGAAATTTGGCTTGTGTATCAGGAACTAGACCAGATTAAATTAGAAATTGTTGTTCAGTGCTTTGGTGAGTTTGGTGCTTCTGGACGTGCTAGGACAATGAAAATTGGTAGGCGTGTCAGGAAGTTGCACAAATTGACCTGAAAAAGTCGTTTTCCCTGATTCGACCATCTGGGGGGGGGGCTGAAGGGAGAGGAAAAATTGAGGTATTTTTAACTTGTGAGTGGGTGATCGGATCTTAATGAATTTGATATTTAGAAGGACATTGTGATTCAGAGCTCTTATTTTAAATCCTGACCGGCATTAAGCCTCTGATTTTCCTTTTAAAGCAATTAATTGATTGATTTTTCCCAGAACTCGTACCATATGAGCTCTTAGCTCTTGTCAAACAGTTTGTGGTAACAAACTGTAGTAAGGAGCAACCCGGCTCAATAGTAACCAAAACTTAAAAAAATGGAATTTTGATATCAATAACTACATCAAAAGAATCGCATTTTAATGCTGATTTTAAATATATAAGTTTCATCAAGTTTAGTCTTACCCATCAAAAGTTACGAGCCTGAAAAAATTTACCTTATTTTAAAAAATAGGGAGAAACAACCCCTAAAAGTCATATAATCTTAACGAAAATCACACCATCAGATTCAGCGTATCAGAGAACCCTAGCGTAGAAGTTTTAAGCTCCTATCTACAAAAATGTGGAATTTTTAACCTTAATTTGTAATTATAATTTGCAAATTAACCTTAATTTGTTCTTCTAGGGGTTAACATTTTCATATGCCCCTTCAAAGTCTTGGAATGTAGCAATTAGGACATTCTTTTTTTTTATATAAGGATTAATTTTTTTGCATTTGTTAACAATATGAAAGCATCTGTTGAGGAGTGGTGTTTTTTGAAGCTAGTCTGAGTATGAGGTATCATATTCTTCTTCCTTACAAACCATAGGAGACGATGGTAAATTATTTCCTCCATTACTTTTCCTAGCACAGGAGTAATCATTATAGGTCTGCATGACTCAGGGTCATACTTAGGTTTATTTTTTTTTTTTAAATTGGTAGAAGAGATGAACATTCAATTGCTTCTATGTTGCTGTTCAGTCATTCAGATAATGTGTTTGTTGGCTGGGATGGACTCATTTGTAAGCACGAAATTGCGTTCGTGACAATTTTGGTTACATAATCCACAGTGGCAACTGAATTAGCTTGGGTATCAGTTGAATAACCTTTGTATAGAATACACAACCATTGGCAACCTATTTTTGACGTCATTTATTTGTTATTTATTTTCTTTATTTCCCTCAAAAAATTAATTTCCCTACAATATAAATATAAAGAAAATACAAATGATAACGCTTACAATCAAAATATATCAAATATTGATCAAACGCTTGAACAAAAAAGAAGCAAAATTGTATCTGTGAACAAGACAAAAAATTGCTCTTTTTGTCTTGTTCACATTGCTATGGAAAATATGCTACATTTACTTAGCTTAAATTATACTTTCACTTAGCTCACATAACTCAGGCTACTTATTAATTTGAGCATTTTTTTTAACTTAGTGATTATCACTAGAGAAATCTATTTTGGTCTTCATTTGAAAAATGGCATCACTTGAAAATATAATCATTGATTTTGTTAGAAATAGACCATATAGAATATATATGTTTTTAACTAAGTAAAACTTGCGAATATACAACATTCTTTGCTGTCCCATTGTCTGTGCATATACATAGATCGTCAGGTTTACTGACTCTTGAACCTGCAACATATGATTGTCCATGGGAAAACAATCCGTATTCAGATCTATACTGCATTTTTCTAATAATTGCACTTGAGCTTTGTTGATGTCGATTGCTAATCGAATATTCCCTGCGTCCCTGTCGTCATTTATTTATCCCCCCTGTGCCCTTCCGGCGTTCCCGTTGTAGCTGTGTCCCTGTGTCCCAGTCGTCATTTATATTCCCTGTGTCCTGGTGTCTTGGTCTGTAATTTCTCTTTGAATGTCCCGGTCGTCATTTATAGTCCCTGTGTCTTGGTCGTCATTTGTGTCCCGGTGTTCCAGTCTGTTATTTCTCTTTGAGTGTTCCAGTCGTCATTTATATTCCTTGTGTCCCGGTGTCCTGGTCGTCATTTGTGTCCTGGTGTCCCAGTCTGTAACGTCATAAAGTCTTCAATGGCTCTGGTGGTGCAGCCAGTTGAGGAAGTTTAACTTTTACTGAGGCGCAGCACATTCCCATTGTTTCTCCATTAAATTTCAAGGCCTTGCAATAGGGACAAATTTTAGACATTGTCCCGATTTGAACACATCTACTCAAGCTATAATGATCGACTGGGCTGTACCTGAATGCCAGGCAATAATTTTGACGTTGCTCTTGTGATTCCTCGGCACGCTTTCTTTTGGCATTATCTCTTTGAGCCGCACGCCTGTTTTCAAGTTGTTCTCGTGATTCCTCGGCATGCTTTCTTTTGGCATTATCTCTTTGAGCTGCAAGCCTTTTTTCATGTTGTTCTTGTGATTCCTCGGCACGTTTTCTTTTCTTACTTTCTCTTTTAGCTGCAAGCCTTTTGGCATTAACTCTTTGAGCCGCTTCCCTGGCTGTTTCTTCTGCCATTGTAGGATTTATACTAAAATTTCTCTTTAAATTAACTCTTTGAGCAGCTTCCTCGGGTGTTTCTTCTGCCATTGTAGGATTTATCCTGAAATTTCTCTTTGAATCGTCCCTTATATACTTATAATGATGTCATATACATAGCCTTATATACTTAATAGCTGTTGGGGTGGTGTTGACCACTTTGTGACCCCTCTACCGCTATTGGTCTCGACTCTATAGTCAAAACTTCCTCTTCCCCTTTTTTTCAGTACATCGTCAGCTTCGATAGAGCAACCTTTCAGTATGTTTGTCCTTACGGTACCAGCTGAATGAATCCCAAGTAAAAGGAGCTTGTGTAAAAGGAGTAAAAGGAGCTTGTGTGTCAGAAATCAGTGGTATACTTGTGTAATAATTGTCAAAAAAAGAGCTTGAAGTTCTCGTTTCTTGGAATCATCTCTGCTAGTCTGAGCACAACCTCTGCCCCCCAATCAAGCTCATTGACCGGAACCGAACCTTTCCCAGTATAGACCTCAAAGTCGTAGATGATTCCGCTGGCTCCTGCACGACTGAATATCTTGATTCCCAAGAAGTTGGGTATATCCTTGAGGTATTGCTTGAAGCTTAGCCTTCCCTTATAAGGGACCATTTGCTCGTCAATCCTCTGCCTTTCCTCCGCAGGGATCTTCTTTAGATTTACTCGCAGTCCGTCTATCATCTGCTGAAGTTTGAAAAGAGAGTCGTAGCCGTCTTGACCTTTTGGAACAGTAAGATGGATATCGTTTGCATGAAAAAAATATTCGAAGGGCCAGTGCCTGGACATGATATATGCAATGAGGGAAAGCCTTGTAGCTCTACCCCAGTGTTGAGAAATTATGGGCTGTTTTATTATGCCCATGAGTATGTGGATTCCCAGGAACTGTCCCATCTCTTTACTGGTGACTTTCAGTTGGACATCCTCCTTCTACATCGCATGTAAATCGGACAGAAAAACAAGGCCTTCGACCGTGTCATCGTCAAAAATCTGCTTGAAATATTCAACAGGGGGTTGGAATTTCCGGAGGAGGTGCAGGAAGAGAAGACTTCCAGGTTACATCGGGTGATTGAAACTTTTGTCTTCTCCATCGAAATTCTCTTGGAGATGAAGATTGGAAAGGTGTCGCTGTACCAGAGGTAGATGGGCCACTAATGACAAAGGCAACCAAAGGGGATGGTGGTGGAGATGCACTTCAGTTGACGATGTTTAAGTGAGTCAACGACGATAAAGGTAAGTCATCTTCGTCGGTATCGCATTCAAGGGAGGGGTCGACAGGAGGGTTTCAGTCAGGATCGTTATCTTCCTCGTAGTCAAGGTCCTCTTTGTCGTTGATTTCTAGATCAGATAGTTCTCCATCTGGTTCAAGAATATACTGAACAGCTTCGTCTCACGAAAAGATCTGGTTATCATTGCGTATCGTCTGGCCAGTCAAAATGACTAGTAAGATTCTAAGGTTACAAAGAAATAATCAAAAACATACGAACAAAAATAATAGCCCATGCAAAACAAAACCGACTATTATAACGTTTGTTTTATTTTCATGGCCGGTTGATGCCTTATGGGATCAAGACAAATGAATGGACCTACTTGTAAACCAGAGATCCTCCACCTCAAATAATTAGTCGTAATTGATATTCTAATCACTCTTTATCTGCTCAATTTTTTCTTTAACTGTAAGACTCTAGTCAAAGAAAATAAAAGAAAATTTATTTCCCCTACCTTCAGGAGTTCCTTCAATTACAAAACGAAGAACTGAAATGACACGGGTAAAACCCAACAGATGTTCGTTCGTGTGCCTAAACAGGTATTTATTCGAAAGAGCTCGATGTCTACTATCTGATGATATAATTATCGATTCAATTTCTTATAACTTGATGGCACTTATGCTGCAGCAAAGACTGTGATTCCAATTGCAATCCCACGCCATGAAAGGGTTAAAGAAAATTATTTTTTAAATATAATCTATTTATTTGCAAAAAACTACATAAAGAAGCAATGCAGTTCATTATAAACGGGGCTTATACTAGTGTCATCGGATATAGCTGAAACCTAGTAAAAATCAAACCACTACACATAGTAAATATAATCGATTTTTTGCGAAAAACTGCATTTTTTTTTCAAAACCAATAGCAAATGGTATTAGCATCATCCCGCATATGAAGATTAAAATAGTTTTCTTTTTACATAATCAAAAGCATGTTGGTACAGTTATATAAAATAAAGTAATTGCTTTAGAGTTTTAACAAAAAATTTGATTGGGGGAGTGAAACTAGTTATTCCTGAAAATTTTAAATGAAATAATTTTTTTTTCATGGTCTGCTAGTGTTATTATGTAAACTCCAATAATATTTGTAGTGTCTGAGTAATAATTTTAATTTTTTTTAATTAAAACTATAAAAACATCTCAAAATTTAAAATTTGTTTTGATTTTGATAGGTTCTTGATACTTGACACGTGGTTTTATGGTTATAAACAAGTAACTTATAATATTGTCATGACTTGTTTAAATGAAAATAGTAGTGGCAATGGAAGTAACGTCAACAGTCTTATAGGTCAGGGCTTACCAAAAGAGGATCAAGGAGAAGAAACCCGTTCAGATACAGTTAAGCTTATATCCTGTGACAACAAAGAATTTAAGATAGAACGGAAGATCGCTTACCAGGCCGCTGCACTCAAAAAAATGCTGGAAACCCCTGATGGATCTGAGAATGAAGTGACATTAGAAAACATTCTTGGATATTGTTTGGAAATAGTTTGCGAGTTTTTAAATAAAAAAGGATCGGAGAAGTTACCTGAAAATTGGCTTGAACAACAATTTTCTAAGGAATTTTACACTTTTGTCAATGAAATTGATGCTTGCATTCCTACAGCGGAAGACTCAACTGAAGAAAAGCAGAAAAATTCAACAACGTTGTACGTCAAGGTTATTTCTTGTGACGGAAAAGAGTTCAAAATACCCCGCAAGGTCGCCTATAGAAGCATTACACTCAAAAATATGCTGGATGTTCAAAATGGGACGACTGATGTGGTGAAACTCGATGACATTCGAGGTGGATATTTGGATATTGCCCTTAGGTATTTAGAGTTCAAAGTTGAAAATCCGGATGAAGGAAATAGATTTGACTCAATGGAATCTTTTAAAAAAGAATTGGATGACCTAGTTACTAAACAAGATGTAATGGAAATGCTTATGATTGCTCATTTCCTAGACTGTTAAGTTTTGTATTTAACCCGTTAACGGCCAACGGTTCCATTTGGAAACGTCTTAGTTTAATTTTTTTGTCCCTGAATGTAATAGCTCGGGCAAGTTCTAAGCTCTCCATTGAAACCTAAGGCTAAATGAGCCAGTTAAATTATTGAGTAGCTTCAATTAGTGTTTGATGTTCAATTAGTGTTTGATGTTTTTGATAGTGTTTTGATGTTCAATTAGTGTTTGATGTTTGTTAGTGTTTTGATGTCAACCAACATTTTTCGTTGATGCCTTTTTAAATTAGAATGGTTCCTTCATTGCAATTGATTTTTACTTTTTGTGATTTTTGTGTGCAAAATCTCGTTTTCTTAATTGAAAGTTTGTTCTTTGCTGCTGTTTATTAGGTATTAATTAATAAACTGACTAAATTGTCAAAATACGAAGAATTAAGCAAGAAAAAACGGGTTTAATTTCAACAAAGCAGTGAATAGAAAATAAAACAAAACAACACTTTAATAAAAAATATTTCGGCCATACGTCCGGGAACCGTTCTCAAGAAAAAAAAGAAGATTAAAATAGTTTTAGAAAATACACACAAAAACGCAACTAAACACATGACAGCGAAGGAAATAAATAATATAAGAACAAATGATATTATAAACAAATTTCCAGCACTGATATTCCAGCATAAGAATAAAGCCAGAGCGAATGTCTGTAGTGAAAGCTTGGGTCACTCGTCAACATTCAGTGTATAAATGGGAATGTATTAAAAGTAAAGACTATATTTACTTAAATAAACCAAAAAGGTCACCAAACCCCAGGTCCATTACCCCTAACAAAATCTCACAGGTTAATCAGCAAATTACTGAATTATAACTTAAACGGATTTTTTGTTTGTTTGCTGGTTTAGCTGCAGTCCTTTGACTTTTCCCAGCTTTGACCTCATTCTGGCTTTTTTTTTCGCAAGGTTATCATTTGTTCCAGGACAATTGCGTAAATTATTACTGGTTGAAGATTTTACCTGCTCCTTATAAATTGAGATTATCCTATAATTCTCTTCATGTTTATTAATATTAATACCCCTATAGATAATCCTTTTTATTTCTATAATTTCTCTGAAGCTTTGCAAAAGTCCTACAGACGTATGTACAATTTTTGTCTAACTAAATAAAATATTGTGATGAAGAAAATTAAATACGTGTTCTGCTGCAGCTGATTCAAACTTTTCTGGCTTATGACTATGTTTTAGTGAGCAATCTATGGCATTACTGTGTTGCTGTAACCTATTTTATAAATTCTGTTGTATTCCTACATAATCCCTTTTCTAAATTCTGTTGTGTTCTTTCTACACAAAATTTACCACAAGAGCATGGAATTTTGTATTTTGACATTTTTTGCTCTTCTTGCAGATGGAAGAAGGATCTGGCAGAGCTAGAGGAAGAGCTAGAGGAAGAGCTCGCCCTCAAGAACCAGCTCCAGCAGGACGACCCATGGGGGTTAGACAACCTGTGGCAGAACCAGGTATTGGAAGGGGTGCAGCACCGTTTCGTTCACAGCAAGCACCAGGAACAGTGCCCACCATACCACAGGAGCAAATGATGGGTAAAATGGCAGCGTTGGCTTTAGGTATGGGTTATATTTTGTAGGCTTAAAAAAACTGAGAAATATTGTATTCACAGATGATTCATAGTTTACTGAAAAACTTGTAAAAACCGTATCCAAAAAAAATCTGGAAAAAAACATAAACGAAATAGCGCAAAAACATGATTAGAAGCAGGAAAAGTCCCAAGTGTTACGACTAATTTAGTTTTTCACTATCAATGAAATCTGAAATTTAGTATGGAATAGTTAGTATTTATTGTTTTAAATGTGGAAGAAAATCAGAGTCAGTCTAGGGGTAGTTAAAGATAGTTAGAGAGTCGACTCAGATAGAGATATTTAGAGTCAGTTTACTAGGACCAATATTGCTGGTGCATATTAAATATACTGCAAAGCAATAATATTTGCTCGTTTGAAGTTTCATCTTTGCTCTGTACTTCTACAATACTTCACTAAGCACCTCTCTGAAATTTCCATGAAAAATCTGGAGGGCCTAGTCTTAGAAAGAGTACAAGGGGTATATTATCTATTTATATAAATAATCTATATCTATATATATAAAAATAAGTTGTCTGTCCGTTACGCCAGATTATATCTTATCTATATATAAAAATGAAACTAAACTGAAAAGCAAACTGAAACTAAAAATGTAGAAACTGGGAATTGCATAAATATTTCTATATATTTTGACAATAGATTAAATTAATTCGAAAACCTTATAACAGATATTTATAATTTTGAGGTTTATTATAAATTGTTGAGTGTTAGCATGCTTGGCACGTAAAATTTTTTCTAACAGTCAATGTTAGAATGAACACTGACAAATTGAAAAACATTGAAAAAGATAGAATGTTACCAAATCCTACAACAGAAGAAACAGCCGAGGAACCTGCTCAGAGAGTTAATGCCAAAAGGCTTGCGGCTAAAGAACGCAAAACCGCTCAATTAGAAGAAGATCAACCTGGACAGCGAGAGTCAAAACGTATCAAAACTGAAAATGATAGCGATGATGATTGGGTTTGGGATTTTGACTTGGATAAGGTTATCAATGCCTACCAGATTTTACTTAAAAAAACAAAGGTTCGGCGATGTGTATTTACGTCTGAAAAATAAAGAAGAAAAAGAAAACTGAAACTAAAAATGTAAAAACTGGGAATTGCATAAATATTTTAAAATATTTTGACAATAGATTAAAGTAATTCGAAAACCTTAAAACAGATACTTAAAATTTGAGGTTTATTATAAATTGTTGAGCTTTAGTATACTTGGCACGTGAAGATTTTTCCAACTATCGATGTTAGAATGAACATTGACCGACAGACCGACAGAATTTGCGATTGCTATATGTCACTTGGTTAATACCAAGTGCCATAAAAATGTAAAAAACTAAAAAGAAAAAAAGCTAAAAAAACTAAAAAAGCTGCAAAACTAAAAAAAAAGAAGAAAAACTGAAACACAAACTATCTATATATATCTTCTATATATATAAAAATAAGTTGTCTGTGGATCTGTGGATCAGGTGACGTCATGTTTCGGCTGACGTCATGAAATTAGTTGCCATCGGTGAGAGAGGGTGTCAGAACGGAGAATGAAGGTCCCAGGTTCAAATCCTGGTTAGGCTAAAAAAGGTAAAAAACTAAAAACTAAAAAAAAACTGAAAAAACTAAAAAAAGGCAAAAACTACAAAAAAAACTAAAAACAAATAAAAAAAATAAAAAAGCTAAAAAACTAAAAAAACTAAAAAAACTAAAAAAACTAAAAAACTAAAAAAACTAAAAACTAAAAAAAAACTTAAAAAAAAGGAAAAAACTGAAAAATAGAAGAGAAAAAGAAAACTAATAAAATTAAGAATAAAATAAAAAATAATAAAAAAGATAAAAACTAAAAAAAAAGTAAAAAGAAAAAACGAAAAAAAACTAAAAAAGCTAAAAAAAAGGTAAAAACCAATAAAAAACTAAAAAGAAAAAAAGGAAAAAAAAAACTAAAAAAACTAAAAACTAAAAAAAACTTAAAAAAAAGGAAAAAACTGAAAAATAGAAGAGAAAAAGAAAACTAATAAAATTAAGAATAAAAATAAAAAAAAATAAAAAAGATAAAAACTAAAAAAAAAAGTAAAAAGAAAAAACGAAAAAAACTAAAAAAGCTAAAAAAAAAGGTAAAAACCAATAACTAAAAAGAAAAAAAGGAAAAAAACTAAAAAAAATTTTCGTCTAAAAAACTAAAAAAAACTAAAAAAGGTAAAAACTAAAAGAACTAAAAAAGAAAAAAAAAACTAAAAAAAGGAAAAAAACTGAAAAATAAAGGAGAAAAAGAAAACTAAAAAAATATAAATAAAAATAAAAAAACTAAAAAGATAAAAACTTCAAAAAAAAAAACTAAAAAGAAAAAAGAAAAAAACTAAAAAACCTAAAAAAAGGTCAAAACCAATAAAAAAAAAACTAAAAGGGGAACACTGGGACACAAATGACGACCGGGATACTGGTATATATATATATATATATATATATATATATATATATATATATATATATATATATATATATATATATATATATATATATATATATATATATATATATATATATATATATTCTATATATATATAAAATATAGTTGTCTGTCTGTCTGTCTGTGGATCAGGTGACGTCATGTTTCTGTGTTGACTGACGTCATGAAATTAGGAATACAAATGACGACTGGGACACAGGGACACAACTACAACGGGGACGCCGGGGGCACAGGCGGGATATATAAATGACGACCGGGACACAGGGATTGTTCGAATAGAAATTACAGACCGGGACACCGTGACACAAATGACGACCGGGACACCGTGACACAGGGAATATAAATGACGACCGGGACACTCAAAGAGAAATTACAAACTGGGACACCGGGACACAAATGACGACCGGGACACAGGGAATATAAATGACGACCGGGACACAGGGACACAGGGACACATCATTAGAATAATGAGGTATAGATCTGAATACGGATTGTTTTTCCCATGGACAGTTATATGTTGCATGTTCAAGAGTCAGTAAACCTGACAATCTATTTATATGCACAGACAATGGGACAGCAAAGAATGTTGTATATTCGCATGTTTTACGTAGTTAAAAACATATATTTATATCTATCTCTATTCACAGGTGGGACACAGGGACACAACTATAATGGCGCGTAACTAATATGGCGCGTAACGACTTACGCGCGCGGGGGGGCTTGGGGGGGCGCGAAGCGCCCCACCAATTAGGTGTTGGGGTGGCGCGAAGCGCCACCCCAACAGCTAGTATATATATAAAAATAAGTTGTCTGTCTGTCTGTGTGTCAGGTGACGTCATGTTTCTGTGTCGACTGACGAAATTACGAAATTACATTGGGACACAAATGACGACCAGGACACCGGCACATAGGGAATATAAATGACGACCGGGACACTCAAAGAGAAAGCGACTGGGACACAAGGAATGTTCAATTAGCAATCACCATCAACAAAACACCGTCAACAAACCATCACTAATGACGACCGGGACACAGGGAGTATAAATGACGACCAGGACATAAGTAAAAAAAAAACTAAAAAAAAGGGTAAAAACTACAAAAAAACTAAAAAGAAAAAAACAAACTAAAAACTAATAAAAAAACTAAAAAAGCTAAAAAACTAAAAAAACTAAAAAATAAAAAAACTAAAAAAAGGAAACAAAAAGAAAAATAAAGGAGAAAAACAAAACTAAAAAAATAAAAATAAAAAAAAACTAAAAAGAAAAAAGAAAAAAAAACTAAAAAAATGTAAAAACCAAAAAAAAACTAAAAAGAAAAAAAGGGGAAAAATACAAAAATTTATTTCATCATTTACCATTTCAAAAACGAATGTATATACAGACTGGGACATCGGAATACAAATGACGACCGGGACACAGGGAATATAAATGACGACCGGGACACAGGGAATATAAATGACGACCGGGACACAGGGACACAACTACAACGGGGACGCCGGGGGGCACAGGGGGATATATAAATGACGATGGGGACACAGAGAATGTTCGATTAGTAATCACCATCAACAAAGCTCAAGGGCAATCATTAGAATCATGAGGTATAACTAAAAAAAAGGCAGAAAACTAAAACCTAAAAAAAATACCAATTCAAAATCGAATGTATATACAGACTGGGACACCGGGACACGAATGACGACCGGGAAACCGGGACACAAGGAATATCAATGACGCCCGGGACCCTCAAAGAGAATTCACAGACTGGGACACCGGGACATAAATGACGACCGGAACACATGGAATATAAATGACGACCGGGACACCGGGGGGCACACGGGGATATATAAATGACGACGGCGACACAGGGAATCGTCGATTAGCAATCACCATCAACAAAGCTCAAGGGCAATCATTAGAATCATGAGGTATAGATCTGAATACGGATTGTTTTCCCATGGACCATTATATGTTGCATGTTCAAGAGTCGGTAAACCTGACTATCTATTTATATGCACAGACAATGGGACAGCAAAGAATGTTGTATATTCGCAAGTTTTACGTACTTAAAAACATATATATATATATATATATATATCTATCTATATTCACAGGTGGGACATAGGGACACAACTACAATGGCGCGTAACTAATATGGCGCGTAATGACTTACGCGCGCGGGGGGGCTTGGGGGGGGGGCGCGAAGCGCCCCCACCAACTAGGTGTTGGGGTGGCGCGAAGCGCCACCCCAACAGCTAGTATATATATATAAATAAGTTGTATGTCTGTTTACTGACGTCATGTTTGTGTGTCGACTGATGTCATGTTTGTCGACTGACGTCATTATGAGGATTGAGCATTATTCCGTCATGAAGTTTTTTGTCGACTGACGAAATTACAGACCGGGACACAAAGGACTACCGGGAAACAGGGAATATAAATGACGAACGGGAGACTCAAAGAGAAATTACAGACTGGGACACCGGGACACAAATAACGACCGGGACACAGGGAATATAAATGACGACCGGGACACAGGGACACAACTACAACGGGGGCACAGGGGGGATATATAAATGACCACCGGGACACAGGGAATGTTCAATTAGCAATCACCATCAACAAAGCTCAAGGGCACATTCGATTAGCATTTGCAATCACCATCAACAAAGCTCAAGGTCATTCATTAGAAAAATGTGGTATAGATCTTAATACTGATTGTTTTCCCATGGACAATTGTACGTTGCATGTTCTAGGGTCGGTAGACCCCTGCAGACGAAATGAATGCTTGCCTGAAAAATTCTAATTTATGGGCACACGTAAAAACATTAAAATTAACTACAAATATGCGTGTCCGATTGCAAAACGATGACTGGTCAAACATTTTCAGATTAATTGCTGGCAATTGGAAACGGAAAGCTCCCAGTAGACTCAATTTCAGGACGTATACAACTACCTGCTGAATTCTGTAATTTAGTGACGTCCAAAAATGAATTGATTGAAAAAGTATTTCGAATATTCTAAACAATTTAAAAATAATAAATGGCTAAGTGAAAGAGCGATTCTTGCACCCAAAAATATAGACGTCCACGAAATCAACAATTTTGTTTTGACCAAGATTCGAGACCAGGCAGTCCTTTACAAGTCAGTCGAAACAGTTTTGGAACCAAATGAGGCGGTTAATTATCCATCTGAATTTTTAAATTCCGTGGATCTTTCAGGGTTTCCACCACACGTGCTACAACTAAAAATAGGCGTACCAATAATACTGTTAAGAAATATCAACCCACCAAAGCTTTGCAATGGCACGCGACTTGCCGTAAAAAAACAATGGAAACGTAATAGAGGCCACAATTTTGACAGGGCCTTTTGAGGGTGAGGCTGTTCTTATTCCTCGCATTCCCATGATTCCAACGGATCTGCCTTTTCAATTTAAAAGATTGCAATTCCCAATTCGATTAGGATTTGCAATCACCATCAACAAAGCTCAAGGTCAATCATTAGAAAAATGTGGTATAGATATTAATACTAATTGTTTTTCCCATGGACAATTGTACGTTGCATGTTCGAGTGTCGGTAAACCTGACAATCTATTTATATACAGCGACAATTGGACAGCGAAGAATGTTGTATATTCGCAAGTTTTACGCAGTTAATGTGTATTGTATCTATCTATCTATCTATCTATCTATATAAAAACGAGTTGTGTGTATGCATGTTTGTTTGTTTGTTAAAAGAGCGTTTTCATATGACGTCATTATAAGTACATAAGGGTTTGTATATGCACAGACAATGGGAAAGCCAAGAATGTTGTATAATCGCAAGTTTTACGTAGTTCAAAACACATGTATAAATCTAACTATATTCATAGGTGGTACACAGGGACACAACTATAATGGCGCGTAACTAATATGGCGCGTAACGACTTACGCGCGCGGGGGGGGGGGGCTTGGTGGGGGCGAAAAATAAGTTGTCTGTCTGTCGGGTGACGTCGTGTTTGTCCGCATATGACGTCTGAATTATTTCATCATAAACCAATTCAAAAACGAATTTTTTCTAATGCAATCTGTTCTACTAGAATTGGATTATTATACTAGAATTTTGGGACGATAACAGGTATTTTCTATTTAATTGTGAAAAGTGCAATCCAAAGAAAAATTTGTCTCAACTATTTTTAGCACAGAGAAAACCAAACCTCGATTTGCTTCGTATAAGACTAACCATCAATATTACATCTTTTTCAGGGCCGAATGGTAACGGAAATGGGAATGGCCAGACTGAAGCATCTGCTGGTCGTGGAACAACCAGAGGAAGGTACTCTCGATTTGAGGGAGGAGACCGTCAGGTACTCCTCGTCACAAAACCAAAAGATACAAAAAAACAAGGTAAATCTTGTATTTAATTGGCTTTGCGAGGCAATAGTTGTTTTTGGCTCCCGTAGTTTTTCTTGAGTTTCCAATCTAGCTTTTGTGTTTTATTCACTATTTCCTCCTTTCAGACACACTTGTTGAAAGTACATAAAATAGCTACTCTGATAAATAAAAACCAAACATTTTAAGGCTATGTAAAATATTTTGCATCAGTTTTAATATCTTAAGTCTTTTTATTGTGGGGTAGATAGTTGGCTCTGGGTATTGACAAAGAAAGATTGTTTTGTCAATAAGATGTTTCTAGCTTGTAAACTTACCAAACATTGACGTATTGCGCAAATGTTAGTTTTGGGTTTTGCACTCACTTGCTGGGGCTGAGGAGAGGCTCACGGCCTGTTTTCTTCGTTTCGTCCTAAACCTAACTTGTAAGTCCTGCCCACGGATCATTTCTAATCCTTAGATTTACCGATGTGTATTTACCTCATGTAAGTTAAGAGTAGGTTGGCAGTGAGGAATGAAATATGTCAGTGCCTCTGCTTGAAAGTGGCTAGTTCACCTGTAATAATTATGTCAGATTTAGCTTACATCATGGTAACTCACGGGAAAGGAAGGGAAAAAAGGGTTTTCTCCTCATTTTCAAAATCCCTCTTTTAACCTAGAGATGTTCTTGTAAACCCTAGGACCTAGTTATCCTACAGAAGTGTATAAAAGCTTAAGTGTATAAGAACTGTTCTGTTAAAAATTGCTGGTGTGTTTCCTAAAACTTGAATATGACATTTTTAAGCTTGGAAGATGATTGCCAAGTTGCTCTCGGAGGTAGGATCTTGACATTAATCTCAGGAAATAAAAATTTCAGTTGTAACTTATAGGCGGGATAATGACTAGTGTGGAATATACCTAGTAATGCTGCTAGGGATGTGCTGAGCACAAAGAATAGCCAATTAATGAAAATTGGTATCACTATCATTTTGATACCATTAGTATAATTTGTAAAATGAGCTTAATTGATGTGGGGAAATTACATTTATTCCGTGAGTCGTCGCATTGTCAGTGACCAGAAAACGTATACCATGAGGTACAAAATAATTTTTAATTTGTAGACTATGCCATGTTTTATATAGTACCAAACTGAAACCTATTACTCAACTAAAGTCTGAAATTCTAAGAAGATTTGTTAATGATGGAATAAAGGTCTATTTTCACCTAAACTTAGTCCTTTTTTTACATGCATGTATAATTATGTACTAGTTACATAATTACATAATCTAATGTCTTAATAAATTACATTCATAATTATGTAATAGTGGGATAGGTCCAAGATCGTCTACCTTCCCATTTCCAGATAGTCACAGATAGCTCTGATACTATGTTGAATTGCTGATGGCGAAGCAGCTTTTTGATTGTTACATTTTTTTTTATTCGAGACGCTCTGAACTTAAGGTGGTACGTCATTCTGTTGCTGTTTCTTCGGCGATTTTTCAAAATTATTTGACATTTATGTTGCATCTGAAAAACGTGGCTACTGTTACGTTTTGCAACGTTTTATTTTATGTATGTAGGCCTACTGCATTGTTTATGTCACTGGTTAATACAACTTGCAGCATCGGTTTCAATAGCCTCAAATGAATTCACTCACTGAGGCAGAGTTTGATATTACTTTGATATATTAAAGGATCTAAACTTGTCTTTAGAAAAAACAACAACTCATCAGCCAATTTTTGACGTATTCTCGATCTAAAAACCCTATAAGCCAAATTTCCAGTGTTTATTTTAGTAGGTGGATTATATCTGGATTTCGATTGAAAACGATTTTCATTTTTTTTTCTTTATATGTATAAAACCGTCTAAGAAGAAAAACAATAACATACGTAACTACCCCAGTGAAATTAAACCCTAAAAATAGAGCCCACCCCTTGTAAATATACCGCTAGTGTAATTTACAGACAGAGTTAGGTTTGGATATGTTGATTAATAGCATATCATCTCCCTATGCTATCATTGACGTACCTTTGGGGAAGGTAGGGCTACCCAGTGTGTCCCACTTCCCTGAAATTTTGTCTGTCTCGTATAAAAGTTACAAAAATATATCTGTGCTTTTTAAAATACATGTTTAAAGGAATGTGGTTTCTGTAACCTTCCCCCGCCCTCCCCCAACTTTTTTTTATAAATTAGTTGAAATATAAAACTAAGATGAAGGGATGTTCAAAGGTATCCTTGAAATCGAGATTTTGAATATCTTGGCTTTTAGAAAATTGGATTTCAGTGCTACTACTAACAATTTTGACGTCTCCCAATGCTCACTCCTATATAAAATCCCAAGATTTGGAAAGATACTAAGAAATAAGCTTAATATACTTTCTAGGATAATAAAAGATAAACATTCTTTCCCCAAAATCCCAAGTTTAGGACTAAAATTGCATTACACTCGAGAAATTTTCAAGTACTTATGGCCACGGGGATATATTTGTTTCTTATCCAATTCATTACTCAAAGATGTCACTGAAATTGTAGGGAATGTATCGTTTGGTATTGTAACCACACCCCCTGCAAAACGCTGCCAATGTCTTTGAGTTTGCGAAAGAAAAGCCTTTATTTGGTATTACAGGGTGTTTTATTACATTACACAGGCGTCATCGTAGGACTGGTACATTTTCTTTATCAAACCCCTACCCCTACTTCGCTCGATTTTTTTTTCAGTCGGACTTTTCTTATTTACGTTACTTATTGTATTATGGTGAATTTTTTATCTTGTGTGGTTTTTGAAGTATTTTATTTGTCTTTTTGGTGATTTATGTTTTATCTCTTTAGTGAATTTTTGTCTTATAGGGGAGTTTGGCCAGCCAATTGACTTGGCGGCGAATTTTTTCAAGATTATTAAAAAACCTGATTGGACGTTGCGACAATACAGGGTCGATTTCGATCCTATTCAGGACTCAAAGAGGCTCATGTCAGGCCTCATGAGTAGTGTCAGCAAAGATCTCGGACCCTACATTTTTGATGGAACCGTCCTATTTTGCGTCAAAGACATCGGGGATGAGTTGGTTCTCTCAACAAGTAGGTTTTTCTTTCCTTTGTATTTTAGCCTAGTTATTTTAGTGTGATTTGATTAATAATCAAAATTCGTGTTAATCAGCTATTAGAATTTGTCATGATTTAGAACCCTTTTTGAGAGAAAAAAATGTCAAATGAATTTTCTTGGGAGGGGAGGCGGCTTTATGATTTACTTATTTTTGAATATTAGTGGGTTGACATTCGGAATATTTAAAAGCGAATCTATTCTGTTTCATTTTCTTTATCTGATTTTATTCAAGAAACAGATACGTAATGGTAATTATAAATATTGGCCAGACGCCTCAGCAGATTCAATTCTTGAAAAATTAAAGGAATTACTTGCAAATTAATTTACAAGTAAATTTAGTCAATTTAATAATCTGATTAAATAACTTGATCTAATCAAAGTTCTCGACTAAAAGTGAAATGACAAAATTGAATTAAAAGCAGAAGTTAAATGAGAAAGTAATCTGATCCTGCCTTTGGTATCAAAACTTTTTCCATTGAACTATTCTTTGTCGTTGGACGTTACCCTTGCTGATTTTTCCTTAAGGTAAATAATAACATTATTTATTTACATTTATTTTAAATTGTATTTGCAATGCACATAAATAAATCGATGAAAACACTATAACTCTATGATCAGACTCACTATAACATCTATTCAGGGGCATAAATGACGTATTGGAATGAAAACGGATCTGAGAGAAAAGTTTTTGATAGGGAAAATTATCAACGCCATCTTGCGTTTGGGGATTTTTTTCTTTCATTTTTTAGTCTAATAATTACGCAACATTAGTTTTATTAGTGTAATTGGCAAATCAGTTATAATCACAACATATTTTATCTACAGGCTAAAAACCCGGATTGGAACCCGATTTCATCGATTACGTTCAAATTGTTGTTTGCTAGAACCGCCCTCACGCGCAGTCGCGTAGTGGGCTAAAATTTCTGTGCCAGTAGGCATCTGAATGTAATATTTTTATAGTACAAGGAGAAACATTCAGTGGCAACAAGGTATTGGACACATTCTATATGCATTTAGCGTTTGATATACTATAAGGAGTTCAAAGGTTTAATTGTTTAGATTTTTAAAGTTAGGAAAGGAGGGAGTAGTTAAATTCTTGTTTGTAGGGAAACTAAATTTGTCGGGAATGGTTTTAGGAAGAAATGAGGTTAAACTAAATATTTGATATAGTGATGTCAACTGCTCAAAAGTCAATTAGTTCAAAATTTAAATTCACTGTAATTTCATTTTCATTTTTTTAATGTTGTAATAAGTATGTAAGAAAATATTTGTAATAAAGCGCCATTTTCAGTAAAGCGCCAATGACGCTGTACGTTTTGGCCTTTAATGTTAGGGAAGGAGGCAGTACCCATACTCTTCTTTGAATTGATTTTTGTTCGTTTCAATCTTGATTCGCATATTTAATTAAAGCTTGATTCGTTTTAGGGCTTATTTATATATTAATGTTAGTGGATATTGTATGTTTGTTTGCTATCGTTGTTAATTTAGTTTCCGTTCGTTTTTGTATTTATGTATGATACAATAGTAAAATATTTTATTCGTTTTAAGCTTGATTTGCATATTCAGCTGTAACATGAACTTTTATATTATTGCACCAAAATAATAAAAACGATAGCAATGCGAAACCGGCAGAACGGAACGACAAGGACAGTGCAAGAAGAGATAAGAAAACTAGAAACAACATTTTTTAAAAGAAGTAAAACCAAAAACAATTGACCGTCCTCCCCCTCCAGCACAAAAAAAGCAAACTAGATGTATATATTCCAACCCCATCCAGGTAATAAGAGTCTAACTTAATATGGGTTAGATTTAATTACTTTTAGTGTTATCGAGCAATTCTACAAACTCCCCTTCTCTTCTTCACTTGATTAGTTGCAATTCCTTTTTTCTTGTTTTTAGACGTTTCTGTTCTTTTCTGGTTTTTATCGGCACTGAACATGGCTCGCTTGACGTATCTGAAGACATTACTGGTCTTTTTTTTTTATATCTTTGCTTGTCTTTTTTCTGTGGCCAGCGTTTTTCACCTGAGACCGTCCGCAAGGAAGTTTCTGGGTGGTATTTTCAGTTAGAATGGAATTTTCCTGGAGGTGGAAGGGGGTATTTTTATGTGAAAAGTGGGGTTTTTCCATGGCTGAATGAATTTTTCATGGAGGAGAGTCAAATTCCCCAGTATTATTTTAGATTGATTAGAAACTAAATTTAAAAAAAAAACATTTTTTTTTTTTAATTTGAAGTAAGGAGCAACATCAAAAATTTAAATGGACATAAGTTATTACGTATGCTTAAATATATTTTAGTATATAGCATACTTACATAGTATACGTATAATTTAGTATACATGTACTCTTAATTAATCGTAAGTTTATTTGAATCTTAAAGAATCTTAAATCTTCAAGATTGACTCATGAAACAGAATGGCCGTTTAATAAGAATAATAAGCTTTTTTTTTAAAAAACATCCTATCATAAGTTATAAAAAGGTGTTAATGGGTGCAGAGTGGGGACAGGGGATGGTGCCTGAAACCAACTTGAGGGAGCTGGATTTTACGAAATGATCTGATTTACAATCAGAAATTAAAATTTAGAAAATAAGTTATATTAACTGGAAGTACAGAAAAACATTCAAAGACAAATAATTAGTCCATATATGAGTGGGGCCTCATCCTTCTAAATCTTTTGATCGGTAAAATGTAAATTGTAATGTAAGTTGCAAATTGTAAAACGTTATGTAGATTGATGAAAAAAATGTATAGTAACGACAACAGTTAAACAGTTTGTGGTAACGAACTGTTGGTAAGGAGCGAGTCGGCTCAATAGTAACCAAAACTCTAAAAAACAGATTTTTACTATCAATAGATACATCAAGAAAATCAAATTATTATGCTGGTTTAAGATATATAAGATTAAAAAAGTTTAGTATTATCCAACAAAAGTTACTGGCTTGAGAAAATTTACCCGATTTTTGAAATAGGGGGGGGGAGTACCACCTAAAATTCAAGGAATCTTAATAAAACTCACCATCAGATTCAGCGCACCAGAGGACTACTGTAGAAGTTTCAAGTTCCTACCTGTAAAAACGTGTAATTTTGCTATTTTTGCCAGCAGACAGATCAAGGATGCGTGTTTTTTTTTTTTTTTTTTTTTTTTTTTTTTTTTTTTTTTTTTTTTTTTTTTTTTTGCATTCTTCCCAAGGGTTGTCGTATTGAAATAATTGTGCTTAACGATCGGAAAAGGGTTTTCAGAAACTGTTGAATACTAAACTTGAAAGTAAAATTTGATAAGGTAGAAGATAGATGGAATAATTCTTTCAGTGCGTTTACTGAAACACGAGGGCCATTTAATTAGAATACGAAGCTTTTTTAAATTTGCTAACAGCTTTAACGGTAAAGAACGAGGTAATAAGGGGCGAGCAACCCTTCATATAAGGAATAAATCTCCCAAAATTAATATAAAAATTTTATTTTAATTTCTCATGTACGGTGCGCAAAATTCGAACCTGTATTGGTTGACAATCGTTCAGAAACTACGTCAAAAAACATTTTTTTTTTTTTTACTGAAAGTAAAGAGCGACATTAAAACTTAAAAAGAACAGAAATTATTCTGCATATAAATGGGGCTTTCCCCTCCTCAACGCCTCATTCCTTACGCTAAAGTTTTCATTGTTTTAAAAAGTAGAGTATGGACAAAGAGTCAAACTATAGTTTAATGGGTGAGGCGTTGAGGAGAAAACAGCCCTTTTCATATTCGGGTTAATTTATGTTCATTTTAAGTTATAGAGTTGTTCCTTATTTTCAGTTACATAAAAGTTTTGTTTTAATTAAAAAAGAAAACCCCATTGCTTATTGTTTAAGCATAGCATTTATTATTGGGAAGTAAACAAGCATTTTTCGGGGAGGCGAATTTTCTCTGGGGGAATTTTCGTTGGTGGGATGTGTGGGATACCCTCTCTTGAATACTTTATATCCTAATCCTTTACGAACAAGTTAAACACAATGTTCATTTAATTAGAATAAGAAGCTTTTTGAAAATTATAAATAACGTTAGCTTGAAGAGCGAGGAAGCCTACTATGGAGGGGGTGTCCTCCTCATGGCTCTAGTCGTCTACCCCACTCTCTCTCTCTCTAACAAAAAATGCCCCCCTCCGTTGAAAATAACACCCAAAGAAAGTACCCCTTCCACAGAAAATACCCTCCCCCCTCCTGTGGAAAATAGGGCTTTTCAGATTTTTGTGTTTTGTTATTTTTTATTTTCTGTCGGGGGAAGAAATGTTGATGCTTTTGCGGTTTCTTCTTTAGCTTCTTTCAGCTTAGCGCGAGACAAAACAAAGACAAGTGACAGAATTGATGGAAAATATATAATTTGGGCTATATATTTGCATATAAGGGGAGGGGTAAAGTATTTGGACACTTTGAAGTCAGAAAACAATTCTTGCTTCATAATATGCAGAATAATTGCATAACATGTATGATCCATACTCTCATCCATGCATTCACACATCAGGCAAAAGTGAGGACCAGCTGGCCCTCTTCTCCCTAAATACACCCTTCTTACCCTAAGTGGTAAAATATATTTTGTTCATTTTTTTCTTACAGAAAGATCATTTGATGATCAAGTTGTGCGAGTAACGCTGAAGAAAGTTGGCGAAGTGATGCCACAAGACCATAATTTTATGCAGATTTTGAACATTTTGGTTCGAAGAGTTATGGCGAAGATGAATCTAGTGTTGATTGGTAAGCATTCCCCTTGTTTCTTTATTAAGGAAATAATTTCTGAGAGTATTTTTGAAATATGAAAATGAATTGGAATAATAAGAAGGAAGAAATTTGGAAAAATGTGCTTAACCATAATATTTCCGGTTAGTTACAAAGATTCTAAGGGGCTGTAGGGGGCTGTTTATTATTTTTTTTTTTTAATGCAAGAAATTAGTTTTGATGTTCCAACCCTTTTAAATACAGCTACATGATTACTCTTCTTCAGTGATTCGTTGCAATTAATTGTAATTTTCTGTTTTAAAATATGAGGTAAGACATTGAGGTAGTGAAGTGGCCTAGAGTGAAATATTTCAATGGAATTTTATAAAGAATCATTTGTGCCCAAACTTATTCAATAATAAATGTATTTTGATATCACGTAAAGTAGTCGAGCGTTCTGAATTGAACTTTCAGGAATGAGGCCAAATCCTAAATTATGCCACACTAAGGTCTATTGAAGTGTCTACTTAAGCTATCTTCTCCCCCAAAGAGTGTTGAATTTTTATTAAACTGACGGTATATTTAAGAAAGAAACTTATAGAAATCAATCTACGTGCTAAATGAAACCACAATAAAAGGGTTATGGGGATCATAACTTGGCTTTCTTCGTAGTTGTAATATTACTAAGAGCTTTGAAACTGTGTATCAAATTACAAGATATAAAAATGAAAAACAAATATGGCTTTTATTTAAGTTTCTACTTCTTGTGAAAGAGTAAAAATAGGAGTTTGAAAACACCTACCTGGCGGATAACTTAGTCTTTGAATTTAAATCTGAAATTTTCATGATCCTAATTACTTCCCGGGATAGTGCAGTCCCTCGTCTAGAAATTCACTTTTATCGACTTGTATATAGAATTAAACCTTACTGTGTAATATTTTTTCATGATATAAAGTATATAATGACATTAGGCGTTACTAAACTATAAGATCAAATTTGTGTAAAATTAAATATCTAAAAATGTAGATTAAATATGTTCATATATAACTCCACCTGGAGGTCTGGGGTGGACTTCCAGGAGGTGTTTGCCGAGAGACTGGATCATGTCGTGGGGGGATTTCTGGTGGGAATATGTCTAGCACCAAATGGAACTCTGAATCACTCTTACTGATTCTTGTGTAATTCAAATGGAATATGAGGCCTCATTTATAATCTTGTAAGGTTTAATTGTTCAGCCTCGATGTATGTAAATATTTCTCTGTGAATTGGATTGGACAATTTTTACCTGTCTCTGTAAATGCAAAATCAAGTGTCTTTCTGTCCTTCGATTCTCTTTTCACTATATTTTCACTAATATACTTAAGGTAAAAAGAAAGAACAATTACGGAAAATTATTTTGGGATAATGTAGACGACCAATGGCTCTAGAAATTTAAAAATTATTAAGTAAAAATAAAAAAAATTCACAGAACAAACGACTGCAACGAAAACTTGTTTTTATGTCAACAAGCGCCCAAGGACCAAAGATCCAAGCGGCCAACTCAAACAAATGAAGCAAGCACAGGGTAACAATTGAAATAGTTGGCTATATTTGGGACCAAAGGTCTAAGACCCTCACCAGTACAAAATACTCAGACACAGAGAAGGAACAACTTATTAAGAGTTGAGTCTTCGGTGAATTAACGAGGAGAGATAGGAATTAATAACTGCTAGAGCCACACACAATTTAGCGTCTTGTGACTGCATTAAAAGAGAGGATATAGTATAATTGATATCATTAATATGCAATATCATAGGATAAAAGCTGAAATATCTTGTATTCACCATTCAATAACTTGTTGCTGCTTCACTTTGCTATTTATTCACAATTTTAATAATTTATTTCTTCTTACTAATTTTCTTTTTCAGGCCGTAATTTTTTCGACAATAATATGCAAGTTGTCGCTCAGATTCCTCAGCATCGTATAGAGGTATGGCCGGGGTATGTTACTTCGGTTCGAAACTATGAACATGATCTTTTAATGAACTGCGAAATTACTCACAAGGTTCTTCGAACCGATACGGCATATGACCTTCTGAAGAAAGCCAGGGACCAGAGTGGGGGCAGAAATATGAAGTAAGTTTTCAGTGTTAATTATTAGGATACTACTACTAAGTATTCTGGTCTGGCACGAAATTTTTTGAAATGCTTAACTTCCCCATGGTTTCTTGGGATTTCTTGCAAAAGTAGGACATTTATTAAGAATCTAGATACATTTGTGAAGCCTTTTTTCGGGGGATTTTACAGCATGCAATTATCCGGTCAAGTCACTGCCCAATTACTAACCCATTTTCTGTCAACTTTTTACCCTTTTAGAAGTAATTAGCAATTGTACTGTTATTTTTTTTTTTTGTAAGGAGAGTTTGCTTTCCACAGCAAAATAGAATTATTCTTGATAGTATGGCGTTTATCCCCCCTTTTCAGGATAAAGTACGGCTTTTAATGGATCAATTTTGGAAACTATCATTTTTCATTAAAATCTACGCTTTTGCAATAGAAGAACTACCCCCACAGCACCTATATTGCACTGTTAACCCTAAAATTTCCCTTTCGGTGGGATATAATAAATTAATCACTGGTTCTAAATCGCTATGAACATAACTTGAGCCTAAAACGTACTTTTGAGTCTTCAGTCTTTTTCCCCCCATCCGCTACAATACTACAGATTAAAGTTAGTCTGTATTTTCCGATATGCGTGCTTTTTGCATTGCTAAATTAAAAAAGTGTTACTTTATATGTGCTGTTTCGAAGGTTTTGGCCCCCCCGAAAAAAAAATTCCTGCGTACGTGCCTGACTCTGGTCTTACTACCCACCTCTAGTATAGTGCTACTCTGGATGCTACTACTACTAACTCACTACATCATCAAGCCGCCTTAGGTCAACTCAGCTACGCATACCCCTCTATCCCAATCAGGACCGACTTATTTTTTGTTTGGCCCGAGATGGCTGGCTTACAAGGACGATCTTTTGCAACCTTCTATACTCCATTTGTTGAATGGATGGAAATCTTAACTCTTAACATTTCCCCCCTTGTAATTCTGATTGGCCCTTTTTTTGTTGTTGTTCTTTTTTTTTACCCGTACTCAACCAATTTATGAGTGGGAGAAATATTGTTTAGTTTTGGGGAGAAATATATATATTTTTTCTTTTATTTTTACTACCTCTGTACGAACTGGAGAATTTTCTTTTTCAGGGGAGGGGGGTTCAAACCCGGCAACTTCTGCTGCCTCTTCCTGGGTCCATTAAATTATGAATCTGCTTGTTCAACTGACAAAAAAATAAATACCAGCGTGACAATTATATTTCAGAGGTATATTAATATTTTGACATTAATAATATTAATATTATAATTTATTAGTAATATATAGTATTAAATCATTTTAAATATGAAGATTAAAATCTTATGTTAAAAATGGTTTCAAAAATGTGAAAAATTTATTCAAAAAATACTTCTGAATGTACAAAAAATATAATAAATTTTAATTGATTAATTTTAATGTTTAGAATATTAATATCTTACGTTTAAAATATTAGCATTTTTTGCAAGTCTCCAGTTCTTGACGAAGAGGAGTTAGCACTTAATGGGCCAGACAGTCAGGAAAGAATTACCTTTCGAAAATTTATGAGCTGTAGGAATGTATCGAAGAATTTCATATGCAAAAATTATGAGAATCATTATATTCAATGTTGATTGACAAATGGTATATGTCAATAAACAAAAATGTCTATAGAAATTTTGTTATCGCCTGATCAGGTGCTGATATATTTTTAAAGGGGCAAGGAGCAGAAATCGACACAAATCCAAAAGCAGTGCCAAATCTGCCAACAAATTTGAAAATCTGCCAACAAATTTCACAAAGCCATGAAAATTGCCAAGTTGCATTGCAACCACTTTACCAAACATTTTCCAGAGTGGCATCTGATATTTTGGCAATGACAATTGAAAAAAGATATGGTAACCCTTATGGTCTACGTCAATTGGCAAAAAATTTGGTAAATTATAGGTAAGATGAATATCAAGAAATTCGATATTATGAAATGCTCCTAGATCAACTAGCAGGCTGTCTAAAATTCTTTCCGACTTTTTCTTGTTTTTTATATAATTTTAATTCTATTTTTTACCAAATTCTGATTTAACGTTATAAAGTATAATTAATTAATATTATACCAATTTTATGTAAACTAATATAATTTAGTTTGCAAAAACGGACATTTTAATTTCTATTTGATTCATTTGATTGAAATTGTAGTTTTTGGATAATTTAATTGGTGTTCAAAATAAATTCGTATTTTTATTTTTTGAAGTAAAATTCTTTTTTTTTAACTGGACGAATCTAGTTTCATTTGTCATCTTGTAATTCAACATACTAAGGCCATAGAAACCTTTTCCGTCAGTACCAAATCCAAACGGCGACAAGTGTCTGGAATATTGTACATAATTTGAATAGACCTCCCCTGGCTGAACATAACCTACTTAATCTTTTTCAATGAAACTCTGAAGATGAATAATGGAGTTATGGATATTGTGACGGACAAGCTTCTAGACACCTTTAGAACTTTGAAGTCTAGACCTCTAGACCCTTTGAGACCCCTAGAACTTTGAAGTCTTACTCTGAGTTTGAGTCAAATGAATCCCTAAGCCTTTTAAAAGCATGCTAAAAATGTCCAATTTTTGCTCATTTTGACTTGGGTCCATAAATATTTGGCAACCGTGGGCTCATCGAACCTCAAACATATTTATCTCACCTCTTCTTACACAATTAATAGCAATATAGGGCCTCATATTGGTGACATAATGTGATCAAGGCAGTATCTAGGGTTCTTGTTCTGAGGAGGGGGGGGGGGTATACAAATAAAATTTGTAAATGCATAAAAAATTTAATTTCGTATTTTCTTATTTTTTACAAATTTGACAAACATTAGGGGGAAGGTGACAAATGCACTTCCCCCTCCCTGTTTTCGGCCATTATTGTGATACGTCGTTGGTATATATTCCTATGCTTAGTTGCAACTAGTCTGAACTCGCCATTTCGCATGTACTTCACTCATTAGTTCCTAAAAACCCAAAATACCCGAAAGACTGTAAAAGAAAGAAAACTTCCTGTATGTGTACCCCTTTTCATGTTTATAATCTAGCTACATTTCATTCCCCAAAGGGAAGCTGAGGTGAAAGAGGTTGAATGTTATAAACAATCGTTCTTTTTATTTGTATTTAGAATAAAGCTTCGGCACACCCTGTGGTGGTGTACTACTTTATAGAAGAGCAGAAATGATTTGGAGTTGGTTAAAATTTTGCTCTGCTCGAGTTAAAGTTATGTTGCCCGTATTCGTGTTCGTAAAATTCGTTGCCCGTATTCGTATTTTAATGTGATAATTTTTATTTACAGGGAACTGGCGTTAAAAGAGCTGCTTGGCCAGGTCGTAATGACCAAGTACAATAACAACACATATAGGATTGACGATATTGATTTTTCAAGCAACCCGGCTAATTTCACATTTGAATTAGGCCGAGAGAAAAAGAAGGTAAGTCTTCCAAGCCCACTCACAGTGATATTTCAATAATGTCTACTTTTGAGCGAATCAGACTTATGGCGTTTTCTAATTGGTTAAAATTAGTAAAATCTCAGTATTAGTAAATTCTTATTGTGTCTGGACTTCGGTGGTTTTGTAATGATAATATTTGTTTTGAAATCTATTAAGCAATATCCAAAAATGTTTTGATAATATAATACAAATGTTGGTCGAAACAGAAATATGAAGACAAAAAATTAGAATTTTTTTTTTTTTATTTCATTAAATTAACTTCTAAATTGTTTTTTTAATTTAATTAACTTTTTTAAATTAATAATTTTAATTTTGTAGCAGTTTAAATAGGAGTTTGTAAAGTTAATATTTGAGTTAAATTTATAGAGGCGAGGGTTTGCTTTGGTGACTTTGAAGTTAAGCCATTTGAGAAGCAGATTATCTGAATAATGCTTAACTAAACTAAAAGAGACTAAACTGAAACTTCACTTTCTTCAATAAACTGAAAATGTATAAACTGATGCTTGACTCAACTGAAAGCTGTTGACGCCTGAAAAATATGACATTATCACTTGATGTGCAAGATAGTCATAATTTTGATTATGTATTGGTGTAAAGATGCACTCTAAATATTACTTACACTTAAAAAAGATTATTTACTAAATTATTCGGTTGATATTTTATTTAAAAAAAAAGTTTTTATAGCATATTTTCATATTTTTGATATAATCTTTTAAGGGATATGGTAAAAAATAATTGTTTTTTCATCTGTAAAGTTTCCTTCAAATCTATACATTACGAATACGTTTTATTTTTATTTTCCATGACATTGTTTTTTTCTTATTATTTATGATAGATTTCTTTCTTAATAAGTTTTTAATATTCGTTTGTTGTTTTTGCATTTGACATAAGAAGCGAATTTGGCTCTATTAGAACTTGTATTAGCTTGTATCGTCGCGTGTCGTTTTTCTTTTTAAAAAAAATGTCAAATTTTTAAAGTTCTCTGTCACCAAACTTTTTGACACCAACTAAGAGAAATATGACTATTTAACTAAAGACTAAGTGTGTTTTCAGGGATAGTTTCAAAAATAGTATTTTTTTGTTCTTTTTTTGTTTTGTTTTTTATATTCTCACGTCTCTTTAATCTACCTTTAATGTGAACAGCCATTAATTTCTGTCTTATCGATTCCTTTCATTTTTTTAGTAGCCTCCATAGGTCTCATCTTGAGACTTATTCATTCCCGTCTAGAGGCAATTTCTGAAAGTTTGCTATATACTTTGGTTTTAGGTATAAACTATTTTTAAGGCCTTTCTTTAAATCTAATTCACCAACTTCTGTTATATATATATATATATATATTTTTCGCAATCCTTTTTTTTTCATGATCCTCACTTTATTTTAACACACTTTTTTAAATCATGTTAGCCAGTTTTTATTATGTCTATCTCAATTTTCGTCGCTATTCCTTCATTTCCATGATCACCAACTTCATTTAAATGTTATTCTCCAGCTTCTATAATGTCTATCTTCATGTTTTTAGCTATTCTTTCTTTATTATTATCCTTTGAGGCAGTACCACCTGGATTAGATCTTCTTTGATTATTAGCTAATTCCGGATAAAGCCTCTTATAGAGGTTATCTTATAATATTCGGTTATGAATATGGGGAACTGCAAACCTTTTGTTAAAGAGTTTCATATCATGACATGTGGATTGAGTGTTGTAAAATAAACATCTTTCTTATTTTTGCCTATTTCCGCCATAGGTGACGTTTGTAATGCAAAGGGGACTGTGGCATGACCTGTTGTTTTACCTGAATAGGTATCTAGATCTTTTATTTCAAATTAAATGAAATATCCTCTCCTGGTAGTCAAAAACAAATGGTCCAAAACAATCGCTACTTGAAAATAAAATGAATTGTGTGAGAAACATTTGTTCGTAGGCTTTATATGAAAAAAAAAATCGTTTTCAATCTTTTTTTTCTAGTTAATGGTTTGCGCTTAATTAGATTGCAATCATGGTTTCAGGTTTAATGGTTCCAGCAACCATTAAAAAGCAAGAATTTTCAACATCTCGACATTATATTTTCTTTGCCAAAAACTTTAACAGAGAAATTATTGCACCAAGTATGAGATCAGAGTTAAGGCTTATTGTTAATTTAAAAAAAAAATTTCTTTCATGAAAATTATTGACTGCTAAACTAGTAGTAAATATTCTGAATATCTGCAGATGTTGGGGAAGGGAAATCTTAGATTCGTCCAAAGAATCCTGTACCCTTGGAAGATAAATAAATAGTTTCTCCTTGAATTTATATTAAAAGCATATATATTTGATTTCACAAGCCGCACTAGGTATAAACTGCAGCTACAATATAGGTATAAACCGTTTTTGTCTAAAATATAGATGGCTCTTATGCAGATGATTTAAATCTAAATTAATTGGTAGTACAAAGTGCAAATATAATGATAGTTCCTAGAAGCTCAGTCTATTCTATTACGCAAAATAATCAGCGCTGCAAAATTTACACCAGAAGGTTGAGAGTAGACAACCTCGGTCATGATTAAAGAAGTCTGTTTGAGTTACCTCAGTCTGAAGGAATGAGATAAACAGGAGTATTTTGGCTCTTCAAGCCCCACAGAACGGCACCGTCTTTAGGATGGTATAAGTTTGAATTGCATTGCTTATATTCAAGGTAGTTTTTATGGCGCATGTAGCTGTTTAGTTTTCCTTGGAGGGTGTAGCTGTCTTTATGGGATTCAGAAGATTGTTGATGTCTGAATTTTTACAAAATTGTCAAAATTATAATTCTTGCTTATTTATTTGCACCGTTCATTCAGCAAGACAACGAATATGGCTGCTGCCCTAAGCATTTCATTATCCTAAAAATTAATTGAACACGGATGTATCGAGTGGTTTGAAAATTCCAATTGCTAATTAAACAACTGATCTTGTGGGTTTATTAAAAAAAAATAACGTAAATTATTTTATAAGCATTATTTTTGCTATTTTATTATACTTTTATTACCTGCGTTATTATTACTATTATTTTGAGTATTGTATTATTATTTTTTTTTACCTTATTTAAATTTGAGTTGCCAAATTAAGCAATGACTATATCCAAATGTTAACTATGTAATTTATCTCTCGGGTTTGTAAAACAAAAAAAAAAACGTTATTTATTTATATGTATATATATATACAATTATTTCTATATTTCTATTAATTATTTCGTTAATTTTTTCAGGTAACATTGGCTGAATATTATAAAGATAAATATCAGATCACTATACGGGATCTAAACCAGCCACTATTAGTGTCAAACCCAAAGAAGACGGATCTCCGTCGTGGGCAGCGAGATCCTGCAAGGTTAATACCAGAATTAAGCTTCCTAACAGGACTCACTGACGAAATGAGGGCCAATTTTGGTCTAATGAAAGATGTCGGGAACTTCACTCGAGTTACGCCTCAACGAAGGTTTGAATCTATGATGAAATTCTCTCAGCGCTTCAGGTCTATATGCCAGGCTAACGCTGAATTTGAACCTTGGGGCTTGAAGCTAGCTGATGTCCCGATTCAATTCAAGGTAATTTATTATCTAATTGATAGCAAATACGTTGAGATAAGTTGAAACTCTTTTCGTTTCATTACCACATTTTGTAGTCAGAATCATATATCATACATTTGGTAGTCAGGAAAATGTTAATTAAAACCCTCTGTAAGAAAGGTGATAATCGTTAATATGCTAATTATAGAGGCATTAACTCGGTTTCAGTTGAAGGAAAATTACTTAGTATGATGATAATTATTAGACTTTGAGAGGGGGGGGGATCCTTTGAACTGGGAATCCACTGACGAATCTTCAAGTTCTTTTTCGACTTCAATAAAAAATTTGTAATTGCCATTTTGTTTTGGTAAAACAATATTGTCTGAATATTTTTAGAAATAATCCCAAGAAACCTGGTTACAACACTAAGGAAGCAATTGCAAAAAAAAAAAAACGTTCCCCAAAATCGTCCGATCAAAACTATGAGAAAGCCATTTAGCCAAAAAAATGATTTAATTTGCAAATTTCGTTTTAATTATTCCTCTGCGGAGAGCCAAAATCAAAACATGTATTAATTCTAAAACGTTCAGAAATAAAAAAAAAACTAGTTTTTTTTTACTGAAAGTAAGGAGCGACATAAAAACTTAAAACGAATAGAAATTACTCTGTATATGAAAGGGACTATTTCCTCTTTAACCTCTGGTGACTGTTCGCCCCGCTCTTTACGCTAAAGTGTTTTACTGTCTTAAAAAGTAGAGTTGAGAGAAAGAGTCAAACTTTAGCGGATGGAGCGGGGTGTTTAGGAGGGAACAGCCCCTTTCATATACGGAGTAATTTCTGTTCGTTTTAGTTTTAATGTCGCTCCTTACTTTCAGTTAAAAAAAACTTTTTTTTATTTAAGTAACTTGTTATGCTTAGCTGACAGGAATATGACGTTGGACACAGATTTGGACTTTGAGAAAATATAAATAAAAGCTGACTTATCCAGATAAGGCCTTTTAAAAACTGAGTCGTAAAACAAAAAGCTAGCTCATAACAAAACTGAGTCAAGGGTGAGTCACGGTGGCTGAATAAATAAAGGATTTATATTTATTATATAAAATAGTCGACATTTCTTTACGTAGCAAAATATTTTTTATCGATTTTTGTTATACCCCTAATGCCAGTGTTTCACATATACTCGTAATTTACGGGTGAGCAAAAATAATTTTACTAAGATTTTATGAGTTGCTTTTCGTCAATTAAGATAAAATTGTTAAATCATAGTGTATAGTTAAAATGTGGATTCAATTTGCTACAAATTAAAAGTTATCATATACAGAGTCTGAGCTGGAGGTGCATCCGTTATTTTTTGGAAAGGTGATATTTATATTGTCGTGCTTGAAAAGGCTGGATGTGACCTTTATCTATGACATATTCATAATGATACTAAGTTTATAAAATTCTTGTAATTTACAAAGGATCAAAAATTAATTTTTTAATTAATAAAGCTTTTAATTTTAAAGCTGAATGATAATGAGGTCTAATTTAATAAAAAAAACAAAAACAAATTGTGTTAGAAAATATTTTAGCTTAAGGCGTAAATTTGTCTTTGTCCCCATAACTGCTAATTTGTAAAACTGCTAATTTGCTAATTGCTAATTTGTAAAACTGAGTCGTTTCTTGAATATTTTTGTATAAAATAGGTTATTTCCTAAAATTGGAAATATTTTATGGAAATGTATTGCATAAAATAAATCTAATTATTTACATAAACATAATATATAATATATTGTCACATACATATATTTTTTAAATTGAAAATATATTTATGACAAGTATTTAAAACAGTTTTTTTATATAAAATGAAACGGAATAACTCAAGAAGCTGCGTTCGGAAAAAAAAAATCATAAAAAAATTCTCATTTTGTATTTATTATCCAAGATCTTTCGAGATGTCTCAACACTGGAGCTCCTTTGACATAACGTTTCGACACATTTTCAATAATTTTAAGTTCACATTTCTTTCTTAAAACTGAGAAATAGCAAGAATGGAACATCTATTTCAGAGTTGTTGAGGTGTTTGAAGTCTTAAGTTCTGAAATTGAAATCAAAGTCATCTAGTGTGCGCCATTCAATGTTTTTTTTTTTCTTCTAATTATTCTAGGGCCGGACGCTGGGAGCAGAGAAAATTGTTTTAGGTGGTGAGACGTGTGACTACGCCCTACATGAAGCAGACTGGTCCCGTGGAATGCGCAATAAAAAATTTATCAGTGCCCCAGTTCTGAACAAGTGGTTGGTCATCTATCCACGAAACGTGGAGGGTGAAGTACGGGAATTTGTGTCAAGTAAGTGTAAATCTATTCTAGACGGTTGGACGGACTTTTGATCTGAGATTTGATGTTGATTAAAAGGCTTGACAATTTTTTTTGAACATTTGCGTTGCAGTTTATTTATAGAAACAAGGTCAAATTAGCCCGTCCGAATTTAAATTTTTAAGAAAAACTAACCAATGGAAATGTCTTCTACGCTGAACAACTTCATTAACTCAGAGCTAATACTAAACATAGTCACTCTAGTGAACTAAAAGTGATGTTTCCAGTTAGAGACTCTACAAGATCTGCCCACCTCCCCCAAGGTTGGACCAAATAACAACCTTATGAAAAAAAATGTTGGCCTAAATGTTCTTAACTATTTATTTGACACCTCCCACAAAAAAAAAGCAATGTGTTACCTTGTCTGGGGTGGAAATGTAATGCACCATGTATTTTGAGGATTAGGAGGGAATAAAAATGTAGTAGCCCCTTAAATATAGAAAACAAGGTACCAGAAAACAAGGCACAAAAAATTAACAGGTTTTGTTCAAAATACAGACAAATCTGTTTTTAACAATATTAATGCTACAGGGGTGCCTAGGGGGAAGACGGAAAAACGGATATTCTGGACATGCTAGGACGATGAAAATTGGTAGGCGTGTCAGGGAACTGCAAAAATTGACTTGATAAAGTCGTTGTCCCCGATTCGACCATCTGGGGGACTGAAGGGAGTGAAAAAATTAGAAAAATCGAGGTATTTTTAACTTACGAGTGGGTGATCGTATCTTAATGAATTTTAAAATGTAGAAGGACCTCGTGACTCGGAGCTCTTATTTTAAATCCTGACTGGCATTATGTCTCTAATTTTCCTTTTAAAACAATCTATTGATTCTTAGAATTTTGCTTGAGCTCTTGGCTCTTCCGACCTCGTCACAAGTGCCATATGAGCTCTTAGATCTTGTTATTTTATTTCTTGTTGCCCTGCGTAGTGTCTTTATTCATAGAAATCTAGGAAGGAGTTGATTTGATGGGAAGCTAAAAGTCCTAGCACCCTTTCTACGCTTCAAAATGATAAGGGAATATCCTGTTTCCATCCTGTCCCCAGGCACCGCTGTAGCATTAATATTGATAAAAACAGATTTGTCTGTATTTTGAACAAAACCTGTTCATTTTTTTTTTTTATCAGAATGATTATTTTCTTTTTTTAACTCGGCATATAGCGCTCATTGAATTAGTCCAAGCAATATCTTTATAAAAAGAAAAAAGGTCAGTTTCTCCCGACTTCCTAGTTCTTTTCTTGTTTGATATTTCCCGATTTATTCCGCTGTTTTCCAAGCTATTTGATGTTTAACGAACGTTTCTCAAGTACAAAAAACGCTTCGAACATTGACTATTCCTCATGTTGAAAAAAAAAACATTCTTTTAGCCAAACGGTTTTGCCTATGATCTCCAATTCATTTTTATATTCTAGATTTAGGAAGATTGTAACTTTCCATTCAGTAAGAAAACATAATTTATGGAACGGAGAATCAGAGTTGAGTTCTGAAAGCCAATTTTCTGATCCGATCTTGTATTTTTCAAAATTTTGCTATAGTGCTGAAGAAGGGAGGTGTTTGTCCACCTTTTTAGTCTATTTTTTTGTTTTTATTGAATAGTCTTTTTACTATTTTTTTTGCTTTTCGTCTAATATTCGCTTTTTATGGCACTTGGTATTAACCAAGTGACATATAGCAATCGCCAATTCTGTCGGTCTGTCGGTCCCGGTTTTGCTACTTTAGGCACTTCCAGGTAAGCTAGGACGATGAAATTTGGCAGGCGTATCAGGGACGGGACCAGCTTAAATTAGAAATTGTCGTTTTCCCAATTTGACCATCTAGGGGTGGGGGGGGGGGGCCGGTTAATTCGTAATCAATCGAAAAAATGAAGTATTTTTAACTTATGAATGGGTGATGGGATCTTAATGAAATTTGATGTTTGGAATGATATTGTGTTTCAGAGCTCTTATTTTAAATCCCGACCGGATCTGATGACATTGGGGGGAGTTGGAGGGGGGAAACCTAAAATCTCGGAAAACACTTAGAGTGGAGGGATCGGGATGAAACTTGATCGAGAAAACATGCACAAGTCCCAGATACATGATTGACATAATCGGAACGGATCCGCTCTCTTTGGGGTAGTTGGGGGGGGGGGGGTAATTCTGAAAAATTAGAAAAAATGAGGTATTTTTAACTTACGAACGGGTGATCGGATCTCAATGAAATTTGATGTGTAGAAGGATATCGTGTCTTAGAGCTCTTATTTTAAAGTTTGACCGGATCTGGGGAAAATGGGGGGGAGTTGGGAGGGGGAAACCTAAAACTTGGAAAACACTTAGGATCGGGATGAAACTTGGTGGGAAAAATAAACACAAGTGCTAGATACATGATTGACATAAACGGATGGATCCGCTCTCTTTGGGATAGTTGGGGGGGGGGGGGGGTATTTCTGAAAAATTAGAAAAAATGAGGCATTTTTAACTTAGGAACAGGTGATCGGATCTCAATGAAATTCGATATTTAGAAGGATATCGTGGCTCAGAGCTCTTATTTTAAACCCGACCAGAAAAACACTTGAAAAACACTTAGAGTGGAGGGATCGGGATGAAACTTGGTGGAAAAATAATCACGAGTCCTAGGTACATGATTGGCATAACCGGAACGGATCCGCTCTCTTCGGGGTAGTCGGGGGAGGGATAATTCTGAAAAATTAGAAAAAATGAGGTAATTTTACTTACGAATGGGTTATCGGACCTCAATGAAATTTGATACTTAGAAGGATATCGTGTCTCAAAGCTCTTATTTTAAATCCTGATTGGATCTGGTGACGTTGGGGGAAGTTTGGGGTGGGAGAACCTAAACTCATGGAAAACGCTTAGATTGGAGGGATCGGGATGAAACTTGGTGGGAAAAATAAGTAGAAGTCGTACATACGTGATTAACATAATTGGAACGGATCCGATCTATTGGGGGTGGGGATAATTCTGAAAAATAAGAAAAAATGACGTATTTTTAACTTACGAAGGAGTGATCGGATCTTCATGAAACTTCATATTTAGAAGGACCTCGTAACTCAGATCTCTTATTTTAAATCTCAACCGGATCAAGCGTAATTGGGGGGGGGGGGACCGGAAATCTTAGAAAATACTTAAAGCGGTGAGATCAGGATGAAACTGGATGGGAAGATTAAAAACCTGTTTAAGATATGTGACTGTCATAACCGGACCGGATCTGCTCTCTTTGGTGGCATTGTAGGAGGGGAGGGGTAATTTTGAAAATTGAGGTATTTGTAACTTACGAAAGGGTGACCAGATTTTAATGAAATTCGATATTTAGAAGGATCTTGTGCTTTAAAGTTCTTATTTTAAATTCCGACCAGATCCTGTGACGTTGGGGGGAGTTGGAGGGGGAAACTGGAATTCTTGAAAACGTGAAAATTGTGGTATTTTTATCTTACGAATAGATGATCGGATCTTAATGAAATTTGATTTTTAGAAAGAATTCATGTCTCAGAGCCCTTATTTCAAATTCCGACCAGATCGTTTGACATTGGGGGGAGTTGGAGGGGGAAATCTTGGAAAACACTTGGAGTGTAGGAATCGGGATGAAGCTTGGTGGATAGAATAAACAAATGTCCTTGATACGTGATTGACAGAATCGTACTGGATTCGCTCTCTTTGGGGGAGTTGGGGGGAGGAGTTAAGTGATTTGGCGAGTTTGGTGCTTCTGGACGTGCTAGGACGATTAAAATTGATAGGCGTGTCAGGGAGCTGCACAATTTGACTTGATAAAGTCGTTTTCCCAGATTCGACCATCTGGGGGGCTAAAGGGAGGGGGAAAATTAGAACAAATTAGGTATTTATAACTTACGAGTGGGTGATCGGATCTTAATGAATTTTGATATTTAGAAGGACATCGTGACTCAGAGCTCTTATTTTAAATCCTGACCGGCATTAAGCTTCTTATTTTCCTTTTTAAATCAATCTATTGACCCATAGAATTTTGTTTGAGCTCATACCATATGATCTCTTGGCTCTTAGCTCTTCTCGCCTCGTCACAAGTGCCATATGAGCTCTTAGCTCTTGTTTGTCTATTATTTTTGTTGTCCTTGAAACAAACTCCATTATCGGTCTTTGTTTCTTTAATTTTGTTTTGTTGTGGCGCGTCAGTGTGTTTTGCAAAATTGTCCATCTTTTCTTCTAATGTCTGCTGTGATCCTTGGAACATCTAACACAGTAATCTATAAATAGAAAAAAAAAAATAATGGAGCCTAACCCTCTAAGATAGAAAGCAAAAAAAGGGCAAAGATCTTAGAGAGCCATTGCTGGAACAAAAGGATGCTTCCCTGAGGAGCTCCAGCCTTTACACTATATATACTACAGATAGTTGCGAAAATACAATTATTATATTATACTGTTTTTTGGTTTATATCGTTTTTTAAATTGTTTTTTTCTTTCTTTAATTATTATATTATATTTATTATATAGCCGAGTTTTAATATTATTATTATATTAACTATTATATTATATTATTATATCATACTGCGAAAATATTACGAAAATGGTTGAGCCTAACCAAGAAAACCCAAAAAAAGGGCACGGATCTTAGAGAGCAATTGTTCTGGTTCAAAAGACGTCGAATCAATGTTTCAGTTGCTGGAAGGTAGAAAACAAGGCAAATTTTATCCTACCAAGTCAGAGGTCAAAAGCTCGAGTTTTTTTCTCTCTTTAGACTATTGTATTAGATATTGTTCTAGGAACCACAGCAGAGGTTGAGAGAGAATACTGTATTTTGAATGTCTTAAATAGGACAAGAGAAAGTGGTTTTGGTTGTAAAGCAACAGCACTAGTTTCTATACCGACAACGCTTTCATTGACGGTTTTGTTGATTGAAGCAACTGCCTATTCATAATCTGTGAAATTTGTTACTGAAAATATTTCTAGGCTCTACACTTATCATTTATTATTTTTAACAACAAGGTCTGGTCAGGTCATTCTTTTTAACCCAAAATATGGCCTGATTCCTTAAAAGCATTATTTATAGAAGTTCAAAGAAGTATTATCATGCTAAACAATGTGATTAATAAGGAATGTAGGTATTTATTGACTAATTACCGTAGTTCCGCCTGTCTTGACGATGAAGGGGCCTCCTTCATCGTAATAGTATGAATATGCCGTCTGTATGCCTCTCGGTCTTCTGCTAGAGGCAACAGGTAGGCCTAACTGTCAGGAATATAAAGCAATACCTTTATTATTATTATTTATTTTAATGCTAATACATACATTATATTATTTGTATTATTTACTTTATATTTTATAAACGCGAAGTCTGACCCAGTCATTAGACGGCATTGTCTGAAGGTTTCTGCCGTTTATACTCTTCGATTGCGAAAAGATATGCCACGCTGCTAAAAATTTCTAGTCACACCCAGGGACGTCTCGGGTCATTAGTCAAATATTGACTTACGTGTTTTTCCTTGAAGTGTGTCGGTTGAGCCATCTTTTAAAGGATTCAACACAGATTTTCCAGGAATGGCATTCCCGCAAGTTCCCTTTATTAGCGCTTATGATCTGCTGTATTGCATGTAGTTTCGTGAGAAAAAAAAGAATCGTTTTATGACTAAAAGCATAAACTCTTTGCAGATATCTTGCGAGTAGGACCTGGAAATGGATTCCGCATTGGGGAACCCAAATTTTTCCCTATTAACGATGATAGACCAGGGTCTTTTATCAACGAGATAGGTTTACGGTCTCCAATGGGCCCAGATCTGATGATGTTTTGCATGCCAAGACAAAAAGCGGATGTATACTCTGCCATTAAAAAGGTACGTTCTATTCTGTTTGATTCTAAAACTTTTTTTTTTATCTGACACTAGTTTTAGGAGTTATGATTTTTTTTTTTTTTTTTTTTTTTTTTTTTTTTTTTTTTTTTTTTATACTATCGGACGTGATCGTCTCTTGCTCGGTTGCTAGCTACTGCTATAATTTGGGTACTTTCTATACCGTTTTATGCCTTTAAACAATTCAAATTATTTATAACCCATCTTAAAAAAAAAATGGCGACAACCCCTTAAGATAGAGCAATAAAAAAGGCTATACATAAATGCAGATAAACACCAACAGATAATCAAATAAATAATGCAGACCAAGGATGAGATACTATTGACATAGAAGAACGAAAATCATGTAGCCTTTTATCAAGAACACATATAGGCGAAACTAGGTTGAATTTATTCATTAAGTAACTATTTCTAGTTCAAGGAGGGTAACTGAGAAGGAATTTAGCATAAACACAAAATATCTTAAGAATAGATAGTTTCCGAGGCTCACTAAAAATCTGCCAACCCGGACAAAGAGAAAGGAGATGAGGTACAGCTAGGCTATTATAAATTTTTGCAATATTTAATTTATCGAAGTGTTTAATATTCGATACACTTGAAGCATGAGCAATTCTTAGTTTATTCCTTCACATTTTCAAGGGATAAATTCAAAGTTTCTTTCAAATTTTTTTCACTAAAGTATTTTTCATTAAAAGTATGTTTTAAATTCAAAACGTCAACTGCAAAAGTCATTAATGACAAATTAAATCCACGATAAATACAACTAAAATTAGCAGAATTTTGGGCATGTAAACCAGAATTTTAAATAAAGACGTTGAGGTAAAGCCACGTTGACACACTCCTTTCCAAATATAAGAAAAAAGATCCCCCCTTTAACTCCGCCTTAAGCTGATGGTACATATGCAAAAGGCATTTTACTATACACAAATTTATCCCTCTTTTATATGCTTCAAGTAAAACATGGGAAAAAACTAGACCTCCGTTGCCTGTGCAACGGGAAGTGTTGCAGCAACTGTGCCCTGTTCCTTAGGGCACAGTTGCGGAGCAACACGTGCAACTGTGCCCTACGGGGCACAGTTGCGGAGCAACAGTCTCCATTATGTCCTTCAGAGGACATTTTTCTAATGCGGCTTCGATTGCTATCTTGAAGCATCTTTGATATGGTTTTATTTCGAGCTCCTACTAAACTGAGCTTGGTAAAATGTTTAGCTGGTCCAGAAATAAACGAGAAACATCAATAAAAGTTCTATATGAGTTCATAATTATTTTATCTCTAAAACGTTTACTTCCGAAACTAGTGCCGTCTTAACTTGACGCTAATTCGAAGTATTATTTTTCGAGGCGCACATTTCGGGAATTATTTCCGGGAAATCTGAAAGAGATACGGAAATAACGTCTTATAGTTTTCTGCTTAACTTTTGATGGTCTAAACTAGGAAAATATAAAACAAACCAAATTCATCAAAAAATTTAAATTGCCCCGAGGGCATGACAAAACTTCCAAATAGAAAAACCCAAAGAAGGAATTTTATTTCGGAGAAACTATTGTAAGCTCCAGTTGTTAGGAGATCGAGACCTGTCGAACCGCGTTGGAAAAAAAATTCTAGCTGGTCCAGAACAGAAGTTACCTCTAGAACGTCGAAACTTCGGAAATTATTTCTTAGAGAACGAAGCAACTTGGTATATAGAACACTTCACTTCTTCTTGCATACTTTTCATAGCACTACTCGATAAAAATATAAGAAGCATCAAAATCGAAAATTTGAGAAAATTCCAAAAAAAATCGGAACGAGATAGACTTTTTCGGAATTATTTCCGGGAAATCTGTAAGAGCTACGGAATTTTGTGCTCCGGTTCTCGAAGAGACAAATGAAAGTTCTACATGAGTTTAGCATAACTGTATTTCTAACAAGTTTATTTCCGAAGCTAGGGTCGTCTTAACTTGACGCCAAACATCGAACGCAGAGTTTCTAAGAAAAAAACGGTTTATTTTTTTTTTATGGAAAACTGTTAGAAATTTTAGGAACTTCTCTGGAACTTTTTTACTCTGTTTCACGTTTCCCTTCCCTCTGAAAAATCTCAAATTTTAACTCTTACCACTTCGGAGCTATAGGTCGCTGATCACGGTGAAAAAAAAAACTACGAAAGCAGTAGTGTTGCTCCGCAACACAATTAAGAGTCGAAAGCCTTTTTGGTAAACAAACTGTGGGACATAACATTTAGAAACAATTAAATCCAAAATAACTGACTCAAATAATTTAAAAATAGTAAAAGATACTGTTATAGGTCGGAACGAATTACAAGCTGTAAAATCCTTTTTGCCTTTTTTTGGGATAGGGGTTATTTGACGAAACTGTAAATTGATAAGCAACAAATCTTCTTTCAATAGACATTTGAAAAAGTAGAGATAAATGATTAAAAAGGAAAGCACTTGCAGAATTAAAATGTCTGGCAACAATTCCATCAACTCCCGCAGAATTTATTTTCTTTTTTTTTTACAATAAAACAATACATGACTTGGCTTAATTATAAATGACAAAGGTTCGTGTTTTTTCAGACTAACACTTAACTCTTTTACAAATTTTTTTTCAAGAGAAGGATCGGGAGACGAAAACTCATGCTTATAATAATTTATCCACTCAGGATCAGAAATATTATTTGCACAAATGTGTTCACAAGGGCGTTCAACTTTTTTCCAGAGCTTCGAAGGGTTTTCTTTAATTTGATGGGTGTTTTTCTCAATAAGAACAGCCTTATGTTTTCTTAACACTTTAGCAAAAAAAAGGGTTTAGAATGTAGCCGCAAACCATTAACAGTTCCAGACTTCGGCGTCCCGTTATACTTCCAAATATTCAGCCAAATTTTAGACTCGCACGCGGACATAACGGAAGAGTTTTTAGACCATTCCTGAACTCGAGAGCCTTTCCTAACACACTTGTAAAGGATAGCCGAAGCTTCAGCACACTTTAATGCATGTGTAATTTCTGCTAGATTGATGGTAAGTCCAATGGCTATTTCTTTTTCACTTAGGCCCGAGTGCGTGCACAACAAATGAAAGAGATCCTTTATTTTATTTAATATTCTGTCGTATTCAAAACAAAACCTCTCGCGGTTAACTTTTTTCTAGTCTTTATATAAAACCAATTTTTATCTGGTTGTTTAGAGGCATTAAACGAAGCATTTATTTTCGGAAGGTTAGACGAATAAAAGCCATCACTACACCTCGACATCACTAAATAAAATAAAAGCCATCACTTAAATATAATAATAATCACTTAAATATTATAATAAATATTATTATATTAAATATAATAAAAGCCATCACTACACCTCGACATCACTAAATAAAATAAAAGCCATCACTTAAATATAATAATAATCACTTAAATATTATAATAAATATTATTATATTAAATATAATAAAAGCCATCACTACACCTCGACATCACTAAATAAAATAAAAGCCATCACTTAAATATAATAATAATCACTTAAATATTATAATAAATATTATTATATTAAATATAATAAAAGCCATCACTACACCTCGACATCACTAAATAAAATAAAAGCCATCACTTAAATATAATAATAATCACTTAAATATTATAATAAATATTATTATATTAAATATAATAAAAGCCATCACTACACCTCGACATCACTAAATAAAATAAAAGCCATCACTTAAATATAATAATAATCACTTAAATATTATAATAAATATTATTATATTAAATATAATAAAAGCCATCACTACACCTCGACATCACTAAATAAAATAAAAGCCATCACTTAAATATAATAATAATCACTTAAATATTATAATAAATATTATTATATTAAATATAATAAAAGCCATCACTACACCTCGACATCACTAAATAAAATAAAAGCCATCACTTAAATATAATAATAATCACTTAAATATTATAATAAATATTATTATATTAAATATAATAAAAGCCATCACTACACCTCGACATCACTAAATAAAATAAAAGCCATCACTTAAATATAATAATAATCACTTAAATATTATAATAAATATTATTATATTAAATATAATAAAAGCCATCACTACACCTCGACAGTTTCACAGGAAAAAGATGCAATAAAATGATAAAGGTTAGAAGTCGCTGACGGGACACCAATAAACGTGAAAGTTTCTGTTTTGGCCGTAATTGAGTAGGAAGGGGGAGAGAAAATTGAGAAGGAGTTGGGTTCTTGGCGATGAACTGTCTGCTAATTCACAATTAAAGTATCCTGCGATCAAAACTCGAGCATTTGGGCGCTTTGAAACTCTTTCAAAAAACTCGCTGGCCTTTAGCAAGCATTTACAAACCTCTGATTGCGAAGGGCAGTAATTAGTTGGCAGGTAAACGTCTATGCAGGTTAGGTCGGAAAATTCAGCTGCAATGAAATAGTCATTCGACTCAAGGAGATTGAGGTTAAATTGTGAAATGATAAGTAATCGGCCTGAAGCTCGGCCATGGGACATATTCATTTTCCCTGGGTGAAATAAAAGATTCGAATTCTGTGAAATGGTGAGTAGATTTTTCCTTTCATCAGATAAAAAACTTTCTTGTAGAAAAATTATTTCATTTATACTTAAAAGTTCAGAGAGGACTAGGTCTTTGTCAACCACTTTGCCATTGATATCCTATGATAACAGACTTAAGGATCGAGCCATTATGTTGACTTAACTTTACTTGGAAGTCTTGGGGCGACTGGTCATTCGAAGCTGTAACACGGATGATCCTATGATTTGCACAGTACACATTCCTTGAGCCTTTCACATGGAGATGTTTTGGAGGTTGAAAGACCCTGGTCACCGGCTGTACAAAAAGCTTCATTTTTGCAGCTGCGGGATATATGCCCGTAAGCTTGACACTTGAAACATCTCACCTGGAACGTTAGATACTCTGTTACTTTGATCCTCCCATAGTCTATGACTGGGGGACTTTTTATGGCATTCATAAGCTCAACTTTGGTTTCAAATTTCAATCGAAACGAGCGGATATTGCCAGTCTGTTTTGAACTGCATTGTTTCGGGATTAGTGTGCACGTCATTTCTATTGCTTGGGACAAATCGAGCAACAGCGAGGTGAGAGGGGCTCCTGATTGTTACAGAAAGAGATTGATCGCCGTTGCAAATTGATCGATCGCCGTTGCAGATCGATCGCCATTGATCGCAGTTGCCCCGACAAGAGTCTGCATCAGCCTTGCTAGATGTAACAACTCGCCGATTATCTTTTCTGGGCTGAGACGATATTCGAGCACTGCCACACATTTTTTGCAAAAAACTTTCCTTAAATCTGACTTCGTGAGGTTAGAGGGCAAATTCTTGAGTACCTCTCCATTCTGGTGATTATCACTGCTATCTCACCAGGACATTTAGGGACTTCGTCAAGTTCAACTATCACTAAGACTGGCAGCTCAACGTTACGTTGCTCACAAAGTTCAAGGACCTTTAACATTTCGTTAATATTGTCTTCGGCACTTTTTTTTAATTGACTGCTTGACATTTAGTTAATGAGCAGAATGTAAAAATACAATGTCAAAGTTGAAAAGCACGTTGTTGTTATTTGTTGTTGTTTGGAACAGTTGTTTTAGCGTGCTCTGATATATCTGATCATTGATGATAAATCATAAATTATTTGTTTTAGTAGTGTGTTTTCAAAGTTAATGTTCAAGTGTATACTTGAACCATACTACTATATAGTTCTCTAGTTGATTCAAATCCTCCGTTCTTTTTTAGACACTCTTAATGTGGCTTCTGGAAAAAAAAAAATCTGAACAAGGATTACAAATGGAAGCTCTGCTATTTTCATTAATTTATTCAGTGAATAGATTTCTTTTATGTTAAGAAAACCGCTTCTTTGGAAATTACTCTTGACAACTATTTCTGGATCAGAGAATTTAGACTGGTTCTGAATCCATATTTTGATTCAGACTCAGACTGACCTATTTTAAATATTTTCCTCTCTTATTGTAGGAGGTTTGTGTCTCCAAACCCTGCGCCTCCCAAGTTGTATGCGGTAAAGCATACAGAGTCAAAGGTCTTAGTGTAGCTACTAAGGTAATGATTCAAATGTGCGCCAAGTTGGGGGGTGAGCCATGGGGCGTACAAATACCGCTCAAAGATGCCATGGTTGTTGGGTTTGATTCATGGCACGATTCTTCACAGAAAAAGGGTAAGTAATAATTAATTTTTATAGAGCGTTGAATGGGGGGGGGGTGATTGTAGTGTATGCGTAGCGCTAAAAGATTTCATGCGTGTTGGATTTGAGAGTTGGGGTTATATTTTATGGAAAAAACGATAATTAGTTATTTTTTAGGTTTATAAACAGTTTAAGAAGGGGGGAAGAGAGGAACCTACTTCTCAGTACTAGTCTGAGTGACTGATTCGCGTTCTGTAAATCACTCACCGAATGACCTGCCGCCAAATCTTTGCAAAAAAAAACTCCACAAGTAAAACCAACAGAAAGTCATGCCAGTTTTTTGGGCATATTCCAACGCTGCCAAAGGGATACAATTGTACCATTTTTAGTACAGTTCAGAGTTCATGGTACAATGTGGTACATTTAGAATTTTTTTTGAACCGAACACATTTTTCGGTACATTTAGGTTTTACTTGCTCCTTTCTGACTTGGATTTTTAACCTACTGTTTAGATGATACGAACTAATATCTTGAGGTACAATTTTAGTCGGAAAACTGATACAGCTTATTTGAAAGCCTTGGCAACACTGGTGTATTTTCTTTCAAAGTTGTCGTTCATCCAGCAAAGAAGGTAGTGTGATGCTTGTAACGTCAAGGAGTCTGACTTTGTGGCTATTCCAAATATACACCCTAATGGCACTAGATAAAAATATGAATCCATTTGTCAGTGACAACTCAGTCTATCTCATTCATATTAAAAGTTTTTTTTTTTTTTTTTTTTTTTTTTTTTTTTTTTTTTTTTATCAAATTACAGATATACACACGTCCTCTTATGATGGCGAAATTTTGCAGATTTTATTAAATACTGTTGCATATTCTACAAAGTATGGATATAAGTTACAAAAATTATCATGTTAATAGTAAAACTCTGCAAAAATATCCTGACTATTTTGTTGTTGCAAAATTTAAAAAAAATATAGTTGAAAGTATATATTCTACAGTGATTAATATATATTTAGTATATTTTCGGCATATTGTATTTTATATTTAGTATATATTTTTTATAGTATATATTTATTATATATATTCTATAAGTATTAGTAAATATTCTAAACTGATGTTGCATGAAATTTTGCATGAATACTTTCCTTTTTAGAATCCTTGGTAGCGTCAATTATTATTTTTTTTTTCATCGAATAGTTTTTCAAAGCACCCAAAATGAGACTAATTAATATTATTAATTATTACAAATAAATTTTAATCTTACTTCTTAATTTTCAAAAATGTAAATGAACAGAAATTGGAATACATGAATAAATGGCCCCTAAACGAATAATAATTGGAATAAATAACCAAATGAAACATAAAGATAATTAAAACTGCTATGAATGAATCAAAATGAATAGAAATTAGCTGAGTAATTAACCTGAACTTAACGAACAGAAATTGTCACATTAGAGCTACCTGATATGTTTTTACCCCTTTTCGTAGTAACCAACATTTTTTCCTGTTTTTTTTTTTGTGAGTTGGGGTCCTTTTGGCCCTAAATATAAATGTTATAAACTTTGAGCTGTTAAGGAAGAAAGGGTTTGGCTCTTCTAAGGCTTGTTTTTTAACTGGAGTATAACCCCTAGCTTAACTTATGACTAAAGGTTTTGGACTGACTAGGGATGGTGGGGCTTATGACCTATTTCGGGGCTCCATCTGAAGAATTTTAGACAAAACGGGGGGGTTTTCTGTAGTCGGGGCAACAAAGTTTCACTCTGTATTTCCATGCCAATAATTCCCCCATCACTCAACTTCTTTTCCGAAATATATTTCTTTATCGGTGTATTCAATTCCCCATTCCCCATAAAGTGCCCCATTTCAGGTAAAATTGTTTCAGCGGATTTTGTTTTGAAATTTTCCTCATTCTTTTCTCTTTTTTTCAATCTCGTCTAAACTAAGAGTACCATTGACTTAGCAACTTCTGATACATGTTTCAGCCCATTTAAAATGGCATTTTTGGGAGGGGGGCATGCCTCCATATATATATATATATATTCTTTTTTTCTTTTTTTTACATTAAGCTCTCTGCTTTCCAAGGACTTACGACTGCATCTTTTGAACTGTTAAGGAACCATTTCCCCAAAAGTCTGGGGCTTGAAATTTTTTTAATTTTACACTAAGTAAAATAATTTTTGGGGTTTGTTTTGGGGTTCCTTTTTCTGATGGCTCATACCCCCCCCCCCCCCAACAATTTTGTTTTTTACTTTAAGCTGCTCTTGTCCCGAGGACTTGATCAGGTTGGCTGTGGTTTGATCAGGCAGCAATCCCTGAAAGTTCTGATTCAGTTGGAAATCCAAGATTAAACAAACCCATAAATTTTTATAGAAAATGTATCTGTAAACAATTTGCAATATGCATATCTTACGGCCCTTGTCCGAAGGGCTGTTGATGTCAAATTCTGCCCCCCCCCCCCAAGGTATGTCTATTAGGCCGTTCGAATTTTCTGAGAAAAACATACCATGAAAAGTTTGATAGGATGCCTTGCGTAGTTACGAGGGGTGGAGGTACCAATGAGAGCATGAGAGGGGGTTTCAAACTTTAAATTTATTATTAGATTCCCCAGTTTATACCATTTTATTATAAAAAATACAATATTTGAAATTTGTGAATTCGTCTGGATCTGTAGCCAGAGTATTATTTTTTTGGCTGAAATGCAACTTATGCAAATATATAGGTAACCATGTCATGCATTCCGCCATCTTTTAGATCTTATGAATGAAATATTGCCAAAATGACGTGTAAATGTATTTTCAAAAAATGTTTATAAACATTGATCAAAATGGAAGAATCAGAAAAAAGTCATTAATTGGACCTTTTTGCATAATATGAATTAAGAGTTTCATTACTTTTATTTTCGTTGGTTTTGAATATATCAGTAAGGGGGGGAGGAGTCATTTTTTGAGTAGCGAATATTATATCTGAGCCGTACTAGCTGAGCGGTTGGCACGCTAGACCTGAAATAATTGTGTCCACGAAGGCTGGGGTTCAAATTCTGGTGTTGCTCATTATTTGGATTAGAACGGGGAACATCGGTGCGACTCTGTAAGCTCAACTAGAGGCTACCCAGCTCCAAATGGGTACCTGGAGAAATATGGGGGGGGGGGGGGGTAACACGGAAATGTAATATGATTTGTCCTCAATCACTTATTGCACTCCACACCAAAGACTGAGAATTAGTAAAGCGGCACCTGTACTACGCGGACAGTTTATCTGCATGTGATTTATATTTTCATTTTTTAAAATATTATATTCGGAAAGAAAATTTTTGGCAATCTGCGATGAGACAACTTTACATTACCTCATATCTTGTTTTATTTTCAAAATCAACGTATTGATAGGGATTTGGTTGATCGACTTGTCTTACTTGAGTTTGTTAACTGTGTCATGTGAACTTTGAATTTGCGTGGTTTTAAAAGATGGGGGGGGGGGGGAGTACGTGTCTGATGGAGCTGAATTTTTTAAAAAGGTAAAATTGACCAAAGACTATAACAAATTAAAATGTGACATCAGGATATTCAGCTTACGTGGCAAAAAGTCTTAGGAAAGCATAGTGACAGAAGTCTTTTTGGAGGTATAAGCAATCTGTGAGAGGCGGTCAAAACCGAGCCATGATTCCCGAGAGGCTGATATTTTGGATAGTAATTGTATTATAGGCTGTTTTTCATTTCAGGTGTAGGTGGCTTTGTCGCATCTTTAAATCAAAACTTTACAAGCTATTATAGCACGGCCGTGTTTCATACACGGAACGAAGAGATAACGACGTGCATGGAAGCATGCTTTGTGAAGGCCCTTAGAGCTTACCAGGTAACTTGTATATCTTTTCTCAGTTTATTAGCATTATAGAGGAATTGATAACTGGTAATTTAGTTTGTCAGATTCATTAGTTGATTTGAACTTTAATTTGTCAGTAGTGTAAAAAGCACAGGGATCTTTTAAACCAAAAAGCAAGAAAAAGCAAAAAAAAGAAAAAAATCAACCGAAGTATTAAACTGGGCCGGTTTTCGTCGGCTCTTTTTTCATTTCTTGCTCTCTTTATTATCTTTTGTCTCCTTAATCTGCTAATTTAATTGTATGGTCGTTTTCAGCTTAAAAGACGATATCAGCAAACTCATTTGTGGGTGTTTATTGTTTATTCAGTGTCAAATCCTCTCCCTAATCTGAGTTTTATCAGTAATTTGAATATTCCTATTTTTCATTTCCTGTTAAGAAACTAAGGGCCTGTTTTGTTTAAGAAGTGTCGTTCCAATTCACTCCTTGCTTTCTAAGTTTTATTAAAGAACGGTAAGAACTCGAACTACAGCACCTTTTTGTCATTCCATAACTTGGTTAGACAGGGAAGGAAACATTCCATAGTTAAACAAGAAAGGTTAGATCTTATCATTACTATTACTAGGCTTGTTATCACTATTACTCTTTAGTTTACTAATGAAAAGCCTCATTCCTTTATAGATGTAGCAAGTGAGAAATGAACTAAATGCCATTTTCTAATTTAATAAAACCATTAAATTTAATGTTAATTAAATTTAATTAATGCTAAATTAAATGTTAGTAAAACATTTAATGCCATTTAATTAACTGGCCTTCAGTCCCTTCTCTAACTTGCTGAAGGTAGTAGTAAGCCTAAATGCTTGTTTTTGATGTGGTTCAGTTTAGATGACCCTTTTCATGAATTAAATCGCAGTTGTCACCTAATTTCCATCTGGTCGTTCGGATAAAAGATATGAAGCGGTTTTAGTTTTTCACTGGGAACCAGACAATATGTTTCAGTAGATCCCAATTAACCTTAAAATTCTCTTCGGGCGTCTCGTATTCTACTCCCGTGGAAATGTTTTTAACATATCCCTTTTAATTGGTATTTTGTTTAGCCAATGGTTGCAAAGAATAAAGAAAAGGCACATTCAGATTGCTTAAATTTTTGTACCCTTTTTAAGAAAAAAAAAGTTCACCCTAAGCTAAAGATAAAACTTGAAGGGGTAAGACGGGTAGACGTCCGTTTTTCATCAATTTTCTTTCCGACAGAATTTTTCTGTTGTCTTTTTTGGGACACTCGGGTTCAATCATTGTGGGTAAATGTGAATTCAGGTTCCGAGCATTCACAAGTGAATAGATTCAAGTTCCATTGGGCTCCGTTATTCTTACGCGTAAAAGTCTTATCTGATATTTTCACTCTAGAGATATCATTGCCAAAACTCTTTAGATAGTTTCATCTTTAAGGCAGGATCAGCGGGGCAGCGTAAATTAGAAAATTCGAAGTGTGATTAAACACAGTTTGTCCTACTGATCTTCTCTTTGGTAATAGCTTAGCAAACGGTCTTTGGCAATTATTCCTTCCTTTGCTGTCCATTGGCATTATCCCTTGGCAACTATCCCTTGCTGATCTCCCCTTTGGTAGCTTAGCTAAAGGTTTTTGGCAATTATTTCTGAAGAGTCAGAAATGTCAGATGCAACCTTTTGCGACGACATAACTTTGCTGGACACGTTGCTCAGTAAATTCATCGGTTACTCTTGCCCTTCTTTGACCTCAGGCTGTTATATATATATATATATATATATATATATATATATATATATATATATATATATATATATATATATATATATATATATATATATATATATTTATATATATATATATTTATATATATATATATATATATATATTTATATATATATATATTTATATATATATATATATATATATATATATATATATATATATATATATATATATATATATATATATATATATATATATATATATATATATATATATATATATATATATATATATATATATATATATATATATATATCAACTTATTTCTCATACAAATATATTTTGTCTCTGTGAAATCTCTTCATTAAAATCTTATCCTATAAAGAATTGATTTTGTTTCCTTATAGAATTATAAAAATATATATATATATATATCTTTTTGGGGGGTTCAACGACGAGGTTCTTGAAAAATCGACTAAATGTATGGACTATGCCAGATAAATACATATGGTAAATTTATTTGAAAATAAAACACACAAAAAGATAAGCAGAGAAACCAAAAATTCAATACAAACATGTAAAGAATTCAGCAATAACCACTAATATACATAAAGACGGTAGTTATAATAATGCTTTCACTTTTGAAGAAGAAGCGATAAATTTTAGAAGAGCAAACTAAGGTAGTTGGGCTATTAACCCCGACTATCGAACGGAAGTTTTCCTTTGCCTTACTCTTGTCAATTACTCTTACTAGTATATATATATATCAAATTAATCAACTTGATATATATCAAGTTACTCAAATGACAAATAGTCAATTAACTCTAAATCTGAATTGGAGTTCTGTTCTAGGAGTATCAAGCGGCTTCGTTTTTATTTAACCTCTGCATCAACTTATGATTCAACAGGCTTGATTCACTCTCCAATCTTATTTAATATTATAATTATTTTTAACAGACTTTTAGTTTTTCTTATTTTTTTCTTCAGGGCAAAAATGGCAGTGCCCCAAGAAAAATTTTCTTCTACAGAGATGGTGTCGGTTCTGGTGACATTGCATATGTTAAAAATACGGAGCTAAAGGCGATTCAACAAGTCGTCCAGAAAATCGACCCTGCTATTCAAGTTTGCTTCACTGTTGTCTCGAAGAGAATAAACACAAGAATCCTTGCTGTTAATGGACAGGTGAACAAATAGATTTATAATTAAGGGAATAAAAAGAGGCCTGATCAGAGTGATCTTTTTATTGGGCACCTGGGAGAAGTGAGTCATTAATTATGTATGCCTTCTCCTCAGAAAACCACACATGCATAAATAGGGCACGATTTTTAGGCACAAAAAAAAAACACTTTCCTGGCTAAACAAGCTAAGTAAGATTTTTCAAGGACCACACTGTCTTTCCATGACGTGCAAATAACAGTTCAAGTAGAGATAAATCCTTTTATTAGACTGTGAAAATAATGACAAAATCACTGGATATTTCAATCATATACACAGTGATCTTCATCATCAGATAAAAATTATAAATCAACGACATATTCGTTTGCAACAGAATCTATACTTTAAAGTCAAGTTTCTCTTCCTGTATTTTTACCCCCTCCCCCTCCATGTCATTCGTGCAATGTCAAATATTCCAACTGTTGTACAATCAATGCATTTTATTTTCTTTAACAAATAGGTCAAAATAGTCAAAAACCATAATTAAATCTCCACAGGATGAAAAAAAAATTAGCATTGCTGCTTATATTTAAAATAAGTCTCGGATGGGTTTGGAAGACCCCCCCCCCCCCCGAAAAAAGACAAGGAAATAACGCTTCAACTACAAAATACACATCCCCAGAAAAAATTAACAACAATCATCCCCGATTCCTCTACCCCTTCAAAACAAATATCATTTGTATGTTGATAGCACATCTCACACTCCACAATTCATCATACTTTCTGACACATTTTGGCCGTTTCCCAAGTATATGGGTTCTATATTTAATACAGGATTTATGTTGAATTTAACAATGGTAGAATAGTTTTACGTCTTGTTACAAATAAGAGTGCCAGTTTTCAATAGGAATTATAAATATAGTATCAGTGCAAAAGAATCATTTAGCTTTTACCTTAGACCTGAATTCCTCCACTGCCCTTAGAAGCACAGAGGGCTACATTGAGTAGCCTCGTATCTTCCCTTAAGCAGGTTGCTGCGTAGATGTCTTTCCACTCTTTGATGAGAGTCTTCTGAAGGGTTCTTCTGAAAGTTATTTTAATTGACTATGTGTGTCCTATGGATTGTGTTCTTTGGTCTTCCTCAGTGATGGGTGCCTTCTGGTTGTCAGTAGAAGAACATTTTTGGAAGTCTGTTATGGCATACGGAATATATTTCCAAGTTGTTGCCATCTTCCTTGTCTCACAATGGAGGCGATATAAAGATTAAGGAAGTAGGACCGAGTAAGAACAGTTGATCTCAAAGCCTGAAAGGCCTTCGTACTGTTAATATAAGGCTGTCAATATAAGGCATCCATAGAGCAACTCAAAACAGACAAAACATTGATATGGAACAACCTGAGTTTCAGTTCCTGTGATTATGCTGTCTATTGCCAGACATTGTAGAAGTCTCTGAAATATTGCGTTGGCTAGGATTATCCCGTTATGCAGTGTTCATTCGGAGTCACCACTGGAAGTTACTTTACTTCCAAAGTACTGCAAGTCTTTCACCTGTTTGATGTCTTAATCTCGTGGTTGTATTCCTATTGGTGAACACGTAACCGACGAAACATTAGTCCTTAAGAGCGTTGATTCGTAATATGAACTGTTCAGCTCTCCTAGTGAGTTAGTTTTGGAATTCCTAAAGCCTCTGCTTGTCGGCTTCTATGAGCCAACATTGTCGGCGAGTTCAACGGCCTAGAGATGCTTTCCTGGATTCCATGTCCATTACAGATGACCCCTAGCTTTTGGATGACTCACTTTATAATTTAACTTTTCATTACTCTATTTTTTTGTCTTTTTGGGTCAACGGAAATCCGATATAAGTTCAGTGTTTTTTTTTTTTTTTTTTTTTTTTCTATTATTATTTTGCTCTCAGAGTGCTGTTGCAAAAAATTTTTGGAGGAGCAAAAATGGAGTTTTATTGCCTAGATTTTTATTCAAAATTGATAATCTTTCAATGGTTAACAAAATTATGTTGTCTTTAGTTTAATGGCAAAATGTGTTAAATGGTCCTTGTTTTAAGGGTAAACAAAACCGTGTTCATTAGCCAATAAAAAACAGTTGCCTGGTCTGCAAAATTGTTGATCTTGTCCCCCTTCTGTCATCAAATTGAGCAGATACCCACCTTTTATTCAACGTAGATTTGATTTGATCTTCTTTTATTTTTGGTGGTAAGCTCAGATATTCTGAAAAAATTGTCGTAAGGACCTTAAAACTCGTACTAGGCCTAGAAAAATGTCAATACTTAACTACTAACAACTCATTGCAATACTAAGTCGTATGATACAACACAGCTACGCTCGATCCTCCTCCTTTCCAATTTATGCAAAACCCCCCTCTTCTTTTGTTTGAGAGAGAGAGAGAAAAAAATCGGTATATTTAAAAACTATCGTAGCATAGCTAAATTCAGTTTTTTCAGAAAAATCATACATTTAAACAAAAATCACACGCTACGACTCAGCATTAAAAATTGATGTGAAGAAAGGCACAAATGAGTTGGCGTAACGATTTGTTCGTACTTTAGGGGGTACAAGTTTATTTTGTAACTGAGTTCGGCTATTGGGAGGGGCAGGTTCGGGTAGTATTGATTGGTGGCTCTTATTGGCTAAGACCCATTTTCCAAATTGCTGAATAAGGTGTTCAAGCCGGACTTTAAGTGGAGATAAATTTAATTTAGCGAGGGCTTGATCATAGGGTATGTCACGGTTTCGGAGTATAATCCTTGTTGCTCTTTTCTGGACGCACTCTATGTCGCGTAATAGGTACGCTGTGCGGATAGCAGATGGACCCCACACCGGGCACGCGTACTCGAGCAATGGGCGAACATAACACATGTAGGCATGGAGAAGACTTTCAGTATCACACCCAAAACGCCTCATTTTGGTAAGTGTCTGAATGCTTGCATTAGCCTTGTGGACGGTTAAATTAATATGGGCACTAAAACCACAGTCACTAGTGAAAGTTACTCCTAAGATTTTTATTTCGTTCACAATCGGGAAAGGGACTAGAGGCATATCTATATTCCGCTTCAGAGGGTTGAAACGAATTATCTTCGACTTGGCTACGTTAATGGTAAGATCATGACTTGAGCATTCGGTCTTTAGCTGATCAAATAACTCGTCTAAAAACTGCTTTGTTATGATAGTGTTTTCGACCAGGTAAGCGAGAACTATGGACAGATCATCTACAAACTTGTAGCGGTCGTCGTGATGATTAAGTAGGGAATTAATTACAGCCAGGAAATTTATTCCAGCTAATTTCGTGCCTTTTGGGGCCCCGCAAGAAGTATCTGACTATGATGAATCCAAATCGTTTTCGTGGAGCGCAAAGACTTTTTGTTTTCGGCCAATTAAGAAGTCAAGTACAAGGCCAAGGGTGCGTCGTTTGGCCCCCATTTCCTGGATATCCATGCCTGCAGTCAGGTGGCGGATTAGGTCAAAGGCCTTTCGGAAATCCACTGCGCAAATGTCGACAAAACAGCTACCTTTTTCAAGCCATTGGAGGACACAGTTAAACATCCGTACTAGGCAGATTGTAGTACTACACTTGAATACCCATGAATTTGTTTCAGAAGAAACCTGAGAATAAAGGCCTCAGTTACTTTCGCCAAACAAGGTGTAAGTGAGATCGGGCGGAGATCGTTGCATGCACTAGGGGCGCGCGTTTTTGGAATGATTCTAATATAGGCCCTTTTCCACTGTGACGGGAAATTGCCAGAAGTAACACACTCTTTAATGATGATGGACAGTGGTAATGCTATGAAGGCTGCATATTCACGTAGCAGTTTGGCAGGTAATTCACCAGGGTGTGAAGATGTATTCGGTTTGATCTTCCGTAATTCTGTGTAAACGTCAAACTCACTGACTATTATGTTGTTCTCAGGCTCACATTTTTCAAGGATGGTGGACTTTTCATGAGCCGTAATAGTTGGATAGGTAGTGCAGATCTTGGTGAAGAATTCACTCACTTCTTCTGCACTGATTAAGGACCCACCATCATTGCTGATCTTTACACTGCTGTCAAAAGCTTGGCCGGCCACTTTTTTCACAGCGTTGTGCCACTTTTTGGGGTCTGAAGTAAGTAATTGGGAGGGCATGGTTTCACGACCATAGCGAGCTTTGGCTTTCTTTACCAAAGAGACTATTTGATTTCGCAATTTCTTGCCGTTGATAATATCACCACGGGAGTAGAGGCGAGACCTCTCTTTTATTAGTGATTTAATAGCTGGGGATTCCCTGGTTTGTCGTATCTTTAGGTATTGACTCTATAACTTGACATTGAAATCGGATACCTTAGTTTCCAAGGGCCCGGTATTGTACACTTCGGGGAAATCATATGTGCCAATCCATCGACCGTATTCACAGATGGCTGACTCCGGACAAGGACGAACAGTGACACGGGATAGTTTGGGCTTTGGTAAACTCTTGCTTTCCAAAGAATTGTGTTGTGGTCTGACATGCCAACGGGACCAAGAGAAAAGGGAGGGGAGTAAAAATCATCACAATTTGTGAGTATAAGGTCCAATATGCCCCCGAAAGAGTGGGTGGGTATGTGTACTACTTGTTTTAAAGACAAACAAGATGATAACCAACTCTTCTTGGTTTGGTTAGTCTCCTCCTATAATAAAAGCAGGGCTACTGTATATACTTCTCAGGTGATCAATAGTGGCCCAGACGGTTGGCAAACAGGGACAATCTTTGGTAATATGTCATCCGTAAACCGTAGAACGTGTCCTTGGTATATAATCCTTTCTATCATTACACCCTGAGAAAGTGGGATTAAACAACCTTTTTCGTACAGCTCACTGTTTGAGATGCTGTCAATCAGTCGGGCACCCAAACAATCCGTAGCCAATTTATCAGGAAAACATCAAATCCTCCATTTTTCGGAGCACCCACGCTTCAAAATTACCCTTAATCACTGTCATCATTGTATTTTCTAATATTCTACTCTTGATTTGCACACCTATCTTTCTATTCTTCCATAACCTATTTTTGCACCATGAACTAACATAACCTCAAAACTTCGTTCATTATGCTAACATTATAGTCTAATCTATAAAACTGAGGACCAAAGATGTTTGCTGGCCCATTAACTTTTCAAATATTTATCTAAGAGCAAAAATTTAGTTGATTCATCCTCTACTCTTCTTAAAACCACACTGTTCTTATCTTAAAATTCTATCCTCAGCATCTCTATGTTGATAAGTATCTTTATACTAAGTAATTTGCTTCCTACAGAATACTTGCTTATGCCTCCTATAATTACCACATACTCTTATCACCTTTCATATGGAGGTGTCCAAGTAGGTTCCCTAAAAAAGCTAAGCACTTACCTCTTTTTTCAAAACTTGTATTCACAATCTTCAGTAACTTTTCTTTAACCTCACAACCACCGTATTTAAAAACTCTGCCTATGTTTATGGGGGATCTCGAGATGATATACTGGGTTATTGTCTCGAGGTCTTGGTATCTGTGGCCATTATTCTAGGATGGTAGTGGGATTTTTGGCAGCACTACTAGATTGGGACCTTGCTTTTGCAGACGGGGGCTCTTGTGAGGAGACGAGAGCCTGCAAAGCTTGTGACACATCTTGAGTTGTGTATGAGGGCCAAAGTCATGCCTTCTGAAAAATAATGGACATTAGATTACTAACAAATGGCCCCACACTATCAGTACCTGGGTCTTACTATTTTTAATCCTTTTTTAGTACTGTCACAACTTCTTCCGCGCAAAAATAAATCTTTCTTCACACTCTTAAGTGTCAAAACAATTGTTTTGGTCTTTTCTATAGATTTTTTCTGCATCTTTAACGAGTTAACTCTTTCCTTATCATTAATTTTGGCTCTGTTCTCATCTTCAACAGGGCCAAATCCGTATTGACTTCCTTTTCAATTTATTAATATTTATATTTATGCAATATAATATAATTTTACAATATTAATATTTATACAATATTTTACTGCAATGCTGTCTGGCAGCATCTACCAAATTTTTGGCAGTTTTATCAATGTCCTCCACTTCAAGCCTCCAATCCATGGTTTAATGCTTCCTCCACTATCTTAACATTCCTCATGTTTTACCATTGTTTCTCTTATTACTATTAACAAGCTATTTGTTTTTTCTTTTTTTTTCTTTTTTTCTTCTTTTTTTTAGTATGGAAATCCGCCACCGTCAACCATAGTCGATGATGTAGTCACTGTACCTGAGCGGTATGACTATTTTTTAATATCACAAAGTGTTCGCCAGGGGACTGTATCCCCTACCTCTTACAACATTATTGAAGATGCCACAAACTTCAAAGCCAGTATACACCAACGCCTCTCATACAAGCTATGCCATCTGTATTACAATTGGCAGGTATGTTACACAAAGAGATTAAAGGTCAAATATAATTTTTAGCCTCAATGGATTATGGATTTATTGAGAATTTTTAACTGAGATTCAAATAATGGATAAGAACATTGTTAGGTCTCTAGCTAGGACCATTAGTTTATATTAACAGACATTGGTCGTTAGCCTAAATGATATATCCTTGAGATTCACAATCATGTTTTTTTTTCACATGCTTTTTATTTTAAAACCTGGTATCCGCGGTTATATTCTGTCGTTTTAATGCCAGTTTTGCTATTTAATATTGTCAATTCTGCCAAGACAGCTGGGCAATTTAAATCGAGGTCTGGTTTTCAGAAATCCTTAAGTGCCCCTTGAATTAGATACATTTCATTGCAAACAATTATTGTGAAGTGGTTTACAATGTATCCTGAAGTGTGTTTTTGGAGAAAACGCTTCTGTCAAAATTTCATAAATATCCTGATTCATTCTTTAAATATTTCCTTGGGAGATATTCCAAAGTGTTATACGAATACTTACATTTAACATAAAGGTAATTCTTTGTAATAGGTTAACACACATCACACTTACTAAAGAGTTAATTAAGCAAAAAAATCTATCCAATCTTGCCTATTTTCTGATTAAGTTGGTAGGAAATACGGTTAATGCTATAGAATTTTGGAAAACTATTAGATTTAATATATTATTTCAGATCCAATGCATATCTACCGGTTTCTAATAATAAAAATATAAATACTTGTTTCCACAAAGTATGGTATATTTTGATAAATATGATCAAATACTGAATACACTTTCTTATTTTGATTTAAAAAAGCCATATAAACAATAATAAAAGTCGCTAAAACCTGATATTTTCGACAAATATTATCTTCATCCTTATTTTTATAGTTGTAATCACTCATTGTAATTTTCAAATAGTGCAATATTTGAAGAGACAGACCAAAGAGTTTGTGTAACTTACGAAAGTGGCATTTGGTGTTAGTAACTCACCAAGGCTATTTAGCGTTTGGGATTTTTTCAGTGAAATAATAAGGAAAAATTACTGTATTAACAAGTGTATGGCCTTTGTTTCTGAAAAATAATTCCCAAGTATGAAAATAATACCGAGGGACGCCACACGCCACTTGGTGTTAGTAATTTATTCAGCTAGTACCAGTTCGCCACTCTCATAAGTCACCCGTGCTCTTTGTAGTTCTAGCACTAGTAGCTAGATCCAGTTTCCCACTCTCATAAGTCACCCATGCTCTTTGAGAAAGAAAGTTTTACCTTGCTTAAGAAGGAATCAGCTCAATCCTTCAAACTACATGAAAAGTTTTTGTAATCTTGGAATTACTTTAAAGGATTTTTCCTGAATAGATACAAGATAAGGTTTATTAATTTAAAATCTTCTAAAACTCATGGGTTTAAAATTTAAAATACAAAGGTTAAAGTTTAGCAGAAAGAGAGGGAATATTCAAAGTCTTAAAGCTCTAACTAAATTGCTTAAAAAAGTTTGTTAATTTAAATTAAATATTTGAAACTTAAATAATTAAAATTTTTGATTCTAAACAAACATACCCGTTGATCAAACAGTTCGTGGTAACGAACTTTAGTAAGGAGCGACCCGGCTCAATAGTAACCAAAACTTTAAAAAATGAGCGACATTAAAACTTAAAACGAACAGAAATTACTCCGTATATGAAAGGGGCTTTTCCTCCTCAACGCCCCGCTCTTTACGCTAAAGTTTTTTACTGTTTTAAAATGTAGAGTTAAGAGAAAGAGTCAAACTTTAGCGTAAAGAGCGGGGCGTTGAGATGGAAAAGCCCCTTTCATATACGGAGTAATTTCTGTTCGTTTTAAGTTTTAATGTCGCTCCTTACTTTCATTTAAAAAAAACTTTTTTTATGTTTAATTTAATATAAGACGTGACAGTAGCAGATTGAGTTCAGACTTATTTTTCTTCCAATAATGTATTTTTCGTTCTATTCTGACTGTTTTTCCGAGGGATCACAAAAAGTTTTACAATAGTAATTGCTTAAAGTTATATAAGAATTTTATCTTATTCAGATTGATTCGGATTCATCACCAAGATCTACATCGGAATTGATGGAACACATGACAGTTGCGAATCGAGTTCTGATATAAAAAATTTCTTTGAATAACCTCTTTTGCAGGGTACTGTCCGTGTTCCTGCTCCTTGCCAATATGCACACAAGATAGCGTTCATTGTGGGTGAGAGTATCCATAGAGAGCCAAGTGAAGCCCTTGCTGAACGTCTATGGTACCTGTGAGGAGATTGGAGATATCAATCCGTTTTTGGTCATACAGTGATTTTGTGTTAATAACCTTTTTTATAACTTTTGTACTGGTGATTGTAGTGGCTTATCTAAAATATGTCCTACTGCTGTGATCTTATCGCAAAAATTGCCATTTTTTCTTATATATGTGACGTGATGGCGTGTATATGTACACTCGTGAAACTAACCACTGATTTGCAACTATCACATGCCCAGATATATCGAAGTTGCCCTTAAGAGTAAAAAAAAATAACAAAGTTGTCTTAAAAATTAAAATGCCAAAAAGGTTTTAAAAATGGCTAAAATAATTAAGCCTCGTGAAATTAAAAGGAATAATCTAATAAAAACGGGACAATTTTGTCACGTGACTAAAAAGAGACTATCTGCTTTAGCTCTAGGTTCCCTGACCGACGCCATTTTGATTGCTGCCTAAAACAACCAAATTAAAGTAAACTTTATCTATAAACAAAAAACACTATTGAACTACTAATAACCGCTCCGAAAATACAAATAAGTTCTTGCCACGGGGCAGCTACTTGTTCTTTTTTTTTTTTTTTTTTTATTATTATTATTATTATTATTATTATTATTACAAAGTAAACGAAATTAAAAGAAAAAAACAATATATTAAAGATACCAATAAATTAAATAGTTATATCCTCTATTTCCAAGGCAGTTTCATCTACTCGGTTTTTGTTTTTCCTTTGAGTGTCTTAGAGTTGCAATTTCAGATTCGATTAATGTTTTGTTATCAAAGTTATGTATTGTAGACTGGAACGTACTCAGATTTGAACTTGGTCGATTATCAGACCGAATCAGTGTCGGTTATCTTGTGGTTCTCTTAATAATCACTAAAAGTGTTACAAACTTTGTGCAGACCGGGTTTCTTGAAAGGGTTGAGGGGTACCTCAAGAGAAGATTTATTGCTGTGAATATATTTTATTTCTAATGTACGACGTATTTTTGTAAGTGATGTTTGAGCAACCCTTTTTCCTTTGTTTTGTCACTAAAATCTGTGTGTTATTTCGTATCCTAAACCCTGGAACCAACTATCCGATGCCGTTTCACATGGAAAAGATCTGAGTGCTTGGTATTGGCAACCATAAATGTTTTTTGACCAACTCCCGAAAATAAGGTTATATTCCACTAATCAGACAAAAATGTTAGTTTAAATCAGAATCAACACTTACAATAATATCAATTTTTTACCCCTTTTCTCCCTCTACTGAGTACGTTCTTGGGAAGTAGGCTTAGATAAATTTTCAAAGATACTCGCTGCAATGAGCAGTTTTTTTGGAGCAGTTCTCTCAGTCTAATCGCTTCCTCTTCTTAAAATATTTTTAATCCTTTGGGTAATTCAAAAAACGGCCTGCAGAGTATCCTAGTCAACTAGTTCCTCCTCAGCTTCTGAGTCGAGCAATTAGCAGTTCGAAGACATGCTCTTGGAATGCAAAGATTTCTAACAAAATTTCGACGTATATCTATTCACTGTAACGTGTAATTTTATTTAGTGGGGTATGCTCTCCCTAGTTTTTTTGGTGCCTCTCCCCAGCTAAATTTTTAAGACCTTTTTTTATATTCACTGAAAAATCCCTATTGGGGCAGTGCCGTGGAAAATAAAAAAAAAAAACTTGCCCCTCTGCCGTATTTTGCGTCGATTTACGCCACTTTATAGGTTACACGAGAATTCATAAGAATAGTTGTCTGGTATCTAAGGGCTTTTTTGGCTTATAAGAGCGAAATCTTCTTAAGTTTTAGCTATATCTCTGTCTTTCTCTGTAAGAATGTTTGTGATATGTCCCAATCCGATTGTAATGCCAAAGATGATTACAAAAGTAAATTCATAGTTACTTATCTGTCGTTTCAACTGTTACAACAGTGTCAGCTGAAAAAAAAGGTAATTTCTAGTAGCCCCTTGTCTAACCTATGAACCCGAAAAACCTGTAGAGATCAACGCATGTTATGAAACAAAAAAAAAATCACCCATGAATTAAACTCAGTTTGTTTCAGTTTGTCCTAATGGGTTAGTTCCATCATTTTTCTATGTTTTGTTGGAAAGCTTTTAGAACCGCTCCGATTTTTCTTTATTTTACAGTTCATTTTTTCCCTTATGATTATTCGAACATTGTTTGGATTTGTCGATTGAGCTGCACAAAAGACAAAAAATATATAATACAGATGATTAACAGGCATATGACTTGAAATTATTCTTGATGAAGGTGATGCATATTTGAAGACGTTGTTTCCCCTCTTTGGGTCAGTTATTTTATTTAAATGACCAATTCGTGTTTATTAAGTGCTATAAATTTGACGCTCATATGTTTGAAACTGTGTTCACAAGAACATTTTGATAATTGTTCCAAGTTTATATTTAATCCTCTTGAGTTTCTCTCTTTTTTTAAGATAAAATGTTCTGAATAATATTGATTTTAACAGAGACTATTCATGAAAAAGTTTTTGAAAGTGACAGAAAAACACAAACACAAAATTATTAGCACCGAGTTTTACCTAGGCCTTAGCTACGATTTTAGTTCGGAGGGGGGGAAGGGTACAAAAGAAAGCTTTAAAATTGGTTTTTATGGAATGTTGTTACTTTTGTAAAGTCACAAACATTTTGGGGAAAGAGACCCCACCCTGGATAAGGCTTTGAGCTACACGGTTCAACACGCATTGTCAGCGTCTTAATTGGCGCTTAATATCTTTTAAAAAATGCTTAATTTTTGGCTCAATCGAGATATCCACGTTCATCAATTGTTCGTTAGAGCAAATGTATTTTTTACGGTTTAGTTTGTAGTAACTTTACAAATAAAATTTTCAAGTTGTAACCTTGTGTGCTAATCTACCCTATTATCGATAGAATCAACCGGATGGCTTCCGGTGAATTGTGAGCGTAGGGAACGAATGTAGAAGATCAGTTTTTTCATAATTTTTCAATATCTTTTTAGCGATGAGATATACTTAATTAATTAAATTGGTGCATCCAATTGTGCTTTTTCTAGTTAAATTATAATCGGGTTTCTCGGATAAAAATAATCTTAATGGGATCCTAATCCCGGTCTTGTAATTAATTTGTTAGTTACCCTTGGCTGAAACAGAAGATTGAGTTCATCTAAGATCGAGATTTGACAGTTTCCGTGCAACCTCATAACCCTTAAGAGAAAATAGGGGCCCTGTTATTCCTTCGTGAGGTTTGATGAGGTAAGTCCCTTCTTGGAAACATAAACTAAAGGACAAAAAAAAACAAAGCAAACAACCTCTTACTAGAACTCAAGGAAAATCTGAAGCCATTGGGGACGGGGGTCTGCGACGTCGAAGATAGGACAGACTAGCTGAAGATCACTGGCGGATTTGCAGCCTATAAATTGAAGTGTTTATCTGAAATCATTCCGTGGTCATTAGAAGTCATCCACAACTTTACCTTACTCGTTCAGCTTCATAGAATGTCAGGCCTTTTGATACGACCTGGTCTCCTACCAACCACGCCTTTATGAGTGAGAGCTTACCCTTAGTTTTCAAAGAAAGAATAGATACAAATTTTCTTTACTCTTTCAGCTTGTATTATTTGCATAAAAGTGTTCCTAGAATATCAGGCCTTTTGATACAATCTGGTCTCCTACCAACCCCTCCTTATGAGTGAGAGCTTTTACCCCTTGCTTTCAAAGAAAGAATAAATACGACTTTGCCTAACTCTTTGAACTTGCATTCTCTGCATTAAAGTTTCTATAGAATGTCAGGCGTTTCGATACGATCCAGTCTCCACCAGCTTTCAAAGAAAGAATTGATACAATTTTGCATTTCTCTTTCAGCTTGCATTGTTTGCATTACAGTTTCTAGAGAATGTCAAGCCTCTGAATGCGACCCGGTCTCCTACCAGCCTGGCCTTTATGAGTGACAGCTTTTACTTTACCTTTCAAAGAAAGAATAAATACGACTGCCTTACGCTTTCAGCTTGCATTCTCTGCATTAAAGTTTCTATAGAATGTCGGACATTTCGATACGATTCAGTCTCCTACCAGCCCGGCCTTTATGAGTGAAAGTTTTCACCCTCAGCTTCCAAAGACTGAATAGATACAACTTTGCCTTACTCTCGTTTGATTGAAAATTGAAAGGGTTAGTCCTCTTTTTGATAGTCGAAAGTGATTGGAGGGCAACTAACCCCACGCCCAGCATTTCCCCAGACACATTCAATTAACATTTATAAATAGCCATTTTGTTCAACATGATTGAAAGATCCGGAAATCACGTCTTTGATGATAAAAAAAAAATAGCACTCAGGGCAAGGGTTGTAAGTTATTCCCTGGGGGCATTTAAGATTGCCATCCTCAAAAACGTAATTTCCAGACCTTTTAATTACATTGAACAAAATGGATATGTAAACATTTTTATTCGATGTATTTGGGGAAATTATTGGTATAGGAGGGGGGTTAGTTACCCTCCAATCACTTTCGACTATTAATAACGGCACTGGCTCTTTCAATTTCCAGTCGAATGAGCTCTTTGAAATTTCTTCGACAACAAATGGCCCTCTCAAAATTTCATTCAGATGCATTTCGAGAAAATACAGTGTGTGTGGGAGGGGGTATCCACCCTCTGATCACTTTGAATCTTAAAAAAGGCACTAGAACATCTGATTTCCGATCAAATCAGCTATTCCGGAGTTTTTACCGATCAACCCTTCTATATATACCTTGTCTGGCCCCAGGGCATAACTTATAACTCTTGCCCTGAGGGCTGTGAGGAGGGGGGTTTGTCATCCTCAAAGATATAATTTTACGGACCTTTCAATTACTCGAACAAAAACGGATATCTCGAAATTTTGATTGGATGAGTTTGGGGAAACTTGGGCGTGGAAGGGGGGTTAGTTGCCCTCCAATCAGTTTTAAATATCAAAAAAGGCACAGCCCTTTCAATTGAATGAGCTCTTTTCGATGTTTCTTCGACAATAAATGGCCATCTCAAAATTTCTATCAGATGCATTTCGGGAAAATACTAGGTGTGTGGCGGGTATCCACCTTCCGATCACTCTGAATCTCAAAAAGGGCACTCAAACCTCTAAATAGCAGTTCAATGAGCTCCCTCCGAAGTTTATGCGATGATCTTTTCTGTATAAACCTTAAATACCCCAGGACATAGCTTACAACCCTTGCCCACATCGTTCTTTACTTAAGCAGCGCTGTTGCACTGCTTAAGTAAAGAACGATGTGGGCACAATGCGTTCTTTTGTTTGTTTTTTTTAGACCAGTGCACTTCGTATCGAAGAAGTTATGGTAAAAACTTCAAAAAGAACCCGCTCGATTGGAAATTGAAAGGACTAGTTCCCTTTTTCATAGTCAAATGTTATAGTAGGGCAACTAACCACCCTCCCACGACCGCCATTTCCATAAACACATTCAATCAAAATTCTGAGATTGCTATTTTGTTCAACGTAATTGAAAGATCAGGAAATCCTGTCTTTGAGGATAAAAATCCCCGCCCACAACCCTCAGGGCAAGGGTGCCCTGTGCCTCATGGGTCCACATTGCTATTCCACATCGCTCATTATTCAGTAATTTATTGTCGTTTGTAGTTTGAATTTTAACAGGCATTTGTCTCTGCTGATAATATTGCCTTTACTTTTCTTTGAAAAACTTTTTTTATTAAAATTTTTATTTTTCAATTAATATAAAAAAAAGCATTTACTCATGTCTGTAACTATAGGAAGTTCTAGGATTCTGACTGCCAAGTTCGACTCAGCAAAACGACGTTGAATTTAGTTATATGCCAAATTCATTATCTGCCAAATTAACACAAAATAGCACACACAATAACTATTTGGTATGGGAGGGGGATTAAGTGGTGTGACTGTAAGCTCAGCCAAAGTTGACCCAGCTCTGAATGGGTACCTGGGGAAAATAACGGTTTGCGCCAACAAAGGATGGCTGACCCATCCCCCACCTTTGCACTTTCTGAGTGAAGGTCTATGCAATGGTGATCAGCCTCACCGATAGGGACTATAAAGAGCAATGCTTTATCATTTGCCTTCTTGTTACCTTTTACTGGTTTAGAATTCATGACGAAAATACTGTGTCTGAGAAAAACTTAAAATTCTAAAGACAGACTATAACTACAAATCTAAGCAGCCTGAATTCCTGAAAAATAATCTCTACGGACACTGTTATGAAGTAATATTGGGCTACGAGATTAAATTAAAATTAAATTACGAACAAATTTTTTCAACATTTCATATTAAAAAAAGGGGGTGAACCAACAAGGGCATAGGCAGATGCATAAATAGTAATAAACTGTTATTCTGAGTGAATATGGAAAACTGTTTTATTTTCAAAGTCCTTTTCTTAAAAACCGTGGATCTTAAGTTGTACTGCCGATGAAAGATTGCACTTTATATAAATTTACAGATGTTTTCACGCTGACCTCCTTGGAGCTTAATAACTTCTCCACATTCAGGATGTTCAGCCACAGTTCCCTTGCATGCAAATTCATTTTTGCAAGCCTTCATAATTTTCTTTGAATCGTAATCTGATGAGAGTCCCTGTTCAGTAGTCAATGTTTTCCTACCATTTCTCTGCTGAATTCTAATGTAGATTAATCGATCTTGGATTTGGTCATCATAAACATCTGCAAAGGGGTCGTAAGTATTGAGGTTTTGAAGAGTCGTTGACAGTGTTTCAGCCTCTTCAGAGTCTACAGCCTCTTCCCTTTTCGGTTCTCGAATTGATACCTCTAGTGCATCAACTGATGTTTCAGGGACTGGACTCGGCTCGGCGACTACAGTAGGGACAATTACATCAACAATGTCGTCTGGGATCACCAGATTTTCTGATTTTAATAGTGGACTAGAAGATACTTTACCCTCTTCATTTTCCGTCACAGGCGAAGTAATGTTTTCGAGGGACAATGAATTTCAGTTCTTACGAAAAAGTTCAGTTCTTAAAAAAAAATTATTTAACTATCGATCATTTTTCAAATCACACAAAAGTACACATAACTGTCTGATAAACTGTTTTTAAAACTTTTTGATTTTTTTTCTTTTATTGCTTTATGATATAATTCAATGTCATAGTCATTGCTCGTGACTTCACTACTGAGCAAAATCGGGGAACAACCACTTTCGAACCGGTGATCTATCGAGCTGCAATACATTTAAATGACAAATACTATTTGTAAACACTACAAATTTCAAAACTTACAGCCCTTTCAGGTAAATGAAGGGGCGCGTCCTCCCCTCAACACCTCACTCTTAACACTAACGTTTTTTAGTACTTTAGAAATCTTCTTATAATTCAAATTAAACGACTCTTTTGTTTCAGGAGCCGTTATTAAAGTATCGAGACAAAATTCAGACATTAGCGTAAAGTGGGAGGTCATGAGGATGGGGTAACACCCTTCGTATACGTAACTATTTCTGTTCATTTAAGGTTTAATATTTCTCTTTACTTTCAGTTGAAAAAACAGTTTTGTTTTTTTTATTTAACTTTGATGGTTTTTTAATAATAATGAGAAATCTGACGCCGTCTCCATGGGAAAATGACAGAAAGATGCTTTAGACAATTAAATCCCGATAAAAAATTACCCTGAATAATTACCCTTAACATCTCCACAAGTAAAATTGAGTCGGCAAAGAGAAAGTAAGGCAAATAAAAAGAATTTTGTATAGGAATTCGGGCATATTCCCCCAGTGTAATATTTGCTCTGAAAAGTTTGGTTCCCGGACACTTCCTTCCCCATAGAAAATTCCCCCAGCAGAGAGTTCACCACCCCTCCTCTATCTAAAAAATGTACACAAACTTCCCAATAACAAATATTATACATAAACAATGGACTAGTCTTATAACTTAGGACCTACCACCCAGGGCTGTGTGGATCATGTTATCTCCAAAGGTATAGTTTTTGGACCTCCCAACTATGCTGAATAAATTGACTGTTTTGGACGATCTTGGGGGAAAATCGGGCATGGGAGGGACGCTAGCTGCTCTCCAGTTTTGGTCACTTAAAAAGAGCATTGGAACTTTTGATTTCCGTTTAAATAATTCCTTTCCCGATGTTATAAGACCAACGTTTTGATACGATCATGCCTTGAAAAAAAACAACAACAAATAAATATCAGGCAAAAATTACTAGATTCCACATTTTGCAGGTAGGAGCTCGAAACCTCTACAGTAGGGTTCTCTGATACGATGAATCTGGCGGTGTGGTTTTCATAAGGTTCTTTGGCTTTCAAGGGTTATTTTCCCTCCATTTTCGAAAATCAGACAAATTTTCTCAGACTTGTGCATTTGATGTGGAATACTAGGCTTAATGAATCTTATATATTTCAGCATAAGAAAGCATATAGAATCAGCATAATAAACCATTTCTATTGATATCAAACTTCCGTTTTTAAGAGTTTAAGCTACTATTGAGCTGCGTCGCTCCTTACAGTTCTTTGCCACGAACTATTTGATAAAAAAAAGGTATCAAGTGATGTATTCATTTTCAGCCTTGCTAAATCATCTTAGAAATCTAAAAATTTACCGAAATTGCAATTTTTCCTCCAAAGACCGTTTTTTAGAAATATGTTTTTAGACTTTATGGGTACCATAATTTCCTCAAGAAATCCTTATTGAAGTAAAAAAAAAGAGCACAAAAATCAGCATCAAGTAATGCATTCAATTTCATTCTAGCTAATTTATGCTGAAAACTACCTACTTACCACAACGGTCACATCTTTGTTGGTATGTCAGCCCAGTAAAAAGATCATTACTACCCGCAATCTTCATTAATGCGGAATGCTTAAAGTTTATTGTCAGCTAACTACTAAGGCTGACCTAGCTAAAACGTAACACTAGCACTTTCAGCCTACTAGAATTCTGACATTGTGGCTTAAAAAACTTTGCTAATCTTTCTTGTTTCTCTTCTTTTTGTTGTTTCTTACTTCGTTCCATGATTATGCACAAGATTAAATCGGATCAAGTTCAGTGCACACTAATTAATCCCAAATTAGTTCAGCATATTATATTCGCGGCGAGGGTTCTTTATTCTTTATCAGTTGACCAAATTGCTTGAACTGACATACCGCCAATAAATTAGATGTGAAACTATATTCCAGTCACACTTTCTTTGTCCAAGGGGCACGGGTTCAATCCCAGTTGTGACCAGTTATTTAGTTTGGGACGGGGGTCAGTGGCGTGACTCTGTAAGCTCAGCCACAGTCGACTCAGCTGTAAATGGGTACCTGGAGAAATCTGGGGAAGGTAAGCAGGAATGGTGTGTGGAAAGCACAGGATGGTTGGCCCACAACCCCCCATTGCACTTCCTGGCTGAAGGGCCATGAAACGGAGATCAACACCACCGGTTCAGACCTTAGGGGTCTAGTGCCGTCTTACTTACTTACTACGAACGCAGAAAGATCGCTGCTGACAATTTTCTTTTTCCTTTCACATATTAAAGTCAATTTTCTTATACACAAAGAAACTGAAGCACATTTGTGCTACAGTTTCTGGATTTTCATGGAAAAGTGCGGTTTCTGTGGCATACGTACTATAGTACGGTAATGACCGAAAAAATGCGATGAAGCACAAAAGTGCGACAGTTGGCAACCCTGCTATCAATACTTTTTTACATAAAAACTTTATTTTTCATTTTGTTTTTTATCCAACTACCTTATCTCTGCGTTACACAGCTTTATCATTAACTACGCAAAAAACAACCACGAGTCGATGCGCAACCTTATTCCAAAGTAATCACCGTCTTGCCAGCAGGTATTTGTAGAAATATGCCAGCCCTCTCTCCAGTGTCAGTGTTTCTCGGAGAAAACAGACATAATTATTGTTTCTCGCTGATATATCTATCATCTGACAAAATATTTGACCAGAAGTTTGACCAATTCATCGAGCTGTTTCAGTAGGATATTAGAATTTAGTCTTTTTGTGGACCTACTGAGTCTTAATCATACGGTGTCAAAAGTTTAGGGGGGTTGTAGGGAGCATTTTACCCATATTCCCCGCCAAAGTTGTTAAAAATAAAAGTTTCGGGGTATTTTCATTGGGAAATGCTTTTGTTGGTGTCTTCATTTAAAAAATTGGAAAACAACAAACAAAATTCTTCCCCCTCCTCTTTAGTTTTGAAAAATAGATCCCCCTTATATTTTTCTGAATTTACACCACTACCTAATCAAAACCTTGGTATTTGACTAAGTGAATGATTTTCTTATCTTCCTATGACATGAGTTATCCACATGACAATTTGAGGAAGTGGTGAAAATAAGAAGAAAATTTTTAAGAGTCGTTACTGGTTCTGATCTTAACGTAGCAATCTTCTGGTGACAAAAAACCCAGCTATTTTTTGTGAATTCGCTGTACACTCGATTCCCATTCGTTCCTGATGCCCTCGAGTCTGGGAAAATTTATTGGGCACATTTTAGATTCCACCAAGCCAAACTGGCTTTGCAAATTTGTTCACTGTGTGTTAGCAATAGACCTCTCTAGAGATTCCCGAATCCCTTTAAAATTTACATGAGTCTTTAAGAAGAACCACAACTCGCTGTGCTATAAATTTGACAATTATGTCAGGCCCCTGGCCTCCATTGTAAGTAGTTAATTCGACTGCTTATCTTCAAAAAAATCACTAAATTTATTTTAAGAACTTTCAATTTAATTAAAATACATTGAAATTTTCGAACTATTTCCTTGGTGAGTTTCACAACAATTTACGATTCTTTTTAAAAACGACTGGAAAGTGGAAAATTTGTTTGCTGTCTTGGTATATCTTGGACGAGCCCTGATTCGTCCAAAGAATATCTGATCAAATATCTTTTCGAAAATATACAAATAGTTCGCGTATGTAGCTGAAGTAGGAAAAAAGAAGAGAACCAGGAATGCATAAATTGCAATAGCTGAAAATCGAAAAAAACAACAACAAACGAATAACAAAAGCTAGTATGTGTGGAGCATTACACCGATATAATGAACATAAATTATCACTACAATAAATTTTGTTGAAAAATAAAACATAGTATAATACAATGCAATTAAATGACACAATTGTATTTAACCACAATTAATTATTTTCCTGACAGAGAGGGAGTTTCGTACTATTAAATTCCGTTTGCAAGATATTGCATTTAATGACACTGCAATAACATACACAATTAACTTATTTTCAAGTCTAGAAATATACGATAAGGCATTATATTATTAATATATAAAAAAAGAAGTTACATTTACTTTGGTCTTTTCCCTAGAGTTGTGTCTGTCAAATTTCCTTTTCAACAGATGGGTTTTCAGTGACAACCCCCTCAGGAGAAAATTCCAAAAGAAGCAATCATTCCTTAAGTACTCAGCATGTGTCCACGAGGTAACCCAACTATACCATACTTATACGTGTTTGCTGCAATAACCAGACAGGCGGTGGTAAAAGTAGATATAAGTCATCGGAGTAAGGGTAGTGAATGTACTTGTAGAAAACAGCCACTGACGCCACACCAAATCTCTCACTGAGAGGTTGTAAGGTTATCGGATTGGTGCTACAACTCACCCTTGAGGTTCTATTTAAGATCCGTTAAGGTGGTGCTAGTAGGGTTTGAGGAGCATCTACAAAACGCAAGTAGATCCATAAAGCATATGGTACACATGCCTTTGGATCCTCTGGAGTGGTGCTAGTAGGGTTTGAGGAGCCCCTACAAAAACAAGTACAGCTATAAATCATATGATATAAAGCCCCTTTTTTGGATCCTCTGGAATGCTGCTTGTAGGGTTTGAGGAGCCCCTACAAAAACAAGTAAATCAACAAACAATATGGTATAAAGACCCTATTTTAGATCCTCTGGAGTGGTGTTAGTAGGGATTTGAAATACCCCTACAAAGAAAAGTAAAGTTGTAAATCATCTGGTGTAAAGGCCCTATTTGGATTCTCTGGAGTGGTACTAGTAGAGTTTGAGGAGCCCCTAGAAAAAGTAGGCATCCGTATTTGGCAGTATGCCTAGGTAATTATCATTATTAGTATAAGAATAAAGACTAGTTAGCATGGTTGGGTATAGGGAGAAACTATTATCTCTGCAAGAAGATTAGCCATTAAAGGAAGCATACCAAGAGTGCTTGAGTGACAGGAGAAAAGGTTCTTGGGCTAGCCAAGTAAGATATATTTCAGAAAACCGAGGAAGAGCTAGGCGCTGGAATAACGGGAGATGATTAGGGCTAGAATAGGGAGCTGTAGTCAAACAAGTAAGAGTTATATTAGATAATTTTTGTTATGCCCCGTAAAGGCTTTTAATGTTGATAAATATCATATTATATCATCAAATGCAACAATAATAAGGCAAAATAAGTTTATGTTATTTTAGACGCGGTGGGGGGAGGAGGAGGTAATTTTTACACTTATTTCCAGAATCCTCTGCAAAATAGCTGGTCTGCTCTTTTGCACTTTGACATCAGCGCTGTTTAGCTTATGCTTCCCTCGGGAAATGTATAATTATTATATTTAGTAGGGTTGGGGAGGGGGGACGAGTTAATAACAGATTTCTCCCATAGGAAGTATATTAATACTTAATATGCTTTTTAAGGTCGTCCCATAGACGCTAATTTGCGTCAGGACTTATTTTCAATGAAAATGTTTATTTTTAGTTTAAATGGAGATTCACCTGTTGTATATTTTTGTGGCCTATTTGTTAATAAGAAGAAGAAAATGTTATATAGAAATATATAATAATATACGGGAAATTATAATAACGCGGTAAAAGAAGAACATTCTTTATTCAGGCTGGTTCCCTTTTCCTTCAAAAGTTCCATGGATTGTATTTTCCCAATGATTTGCCTGATTAAGTTTATTTTTTAGCCCTACCCCTTACGAAAAAAATAAAATTTTTGACCCTATTCAATCTGAAAGAGGCTGGCAGTAAACTGAAAGGTTCAGTAAATAGCCAAAGAGGACCATAAAAATATTAATGATTCAATTTTGGGCCATTAGGTTCACAGGCAGTCCGTTCAAGCACGGCTTCTTGCCTTAGAATCAGCCAAGACTAAGGTCCTATTCACTATGAAAGAGCCCAGGTCGTATACGGAACGATTCAGTAAAAAGGCCGAAAAGACTCAGTGAAAAACTATTGAAACATTATAGGGGCATTAGGTTCAATTATGTGTGCATTTAGCTGAATTGAAGTATGGAAACGATACTTTAAATCTGAGTTGGGAATTTCATTGTCTTGCATAAGCCAACATGTTAGTCGTGAAAACTTAATTTAAATATCCTTATGTTATTCATTTATACTGGTTTACTATATTTTCAATACTAAATCTTTGTTATAGAATTTTATCACTGTGGCAATTCACCATACTGGGTCTACAATAACGATCCAGCAGAATTTTGGACTACTACTGACTTTTCCTCAGTACTGATGGAATATTTCTTTTCTAATTATATCAAACGAACGCCACAACGAACTATTTCATATTCAAAACTTGAGTTTCTCTGAACTTTTCGAAACTATATTTTCAAACGATCCTATTAATAGCTGAATAAGCCTTTCAAAAGAAAAAGTGACTAAATTAACTTTTCGGGTTTACGTTTAGTTTTTAGGATTAACTCCCCCCCCCCCAAAAAAAAAAATTGTTTTGCTTTTCATATAAAAGTATGCTTTCATGTATTAATACTACTAATGGGCTAAGGGTGCTAATAGCGTGCAAGTACAGGCATACTCTAATAAATTTGAAGTTAAACTGATTTGTCCCAAATTAATACTAGAGTAAGTCATGTATGTTTATTTTATTTCATCAATTTTTGTGTGATTTACTTTAATTAATTTAGCTTCTGAACGGGACAGCTATTAAATTATTTGAAATTTGAACACAATTTTATCGTCTTCTTTAACCAATTTACCGACAAAGAAATATTGGGTCCAAGTGAGGGCTTAGTCCTCTACAGAACTTTCTGTTCAAGTTTTTTTTTAGATATTCAGGCGTTGTTAGCAGTCTCTATGTAGAAATTCAAAGAATTTAAAGAAAACAGGTCTCTTTCTTAGATATTCATGAATTATTAGTCATTTCTATGCAGAAATTAAAAGAATTTAAAGAAAAGAGTTTTTTTTTAGACATTCAGGCATTGTCAGCAGTCTCTATGTAGAAATTCGAAGAATTTAAAGAAAACAGGTCTCTCTTTTAGATATTCATGAATTATTAGTCATCTCTATCCAGAAATAAAAAGACTTTAAAGAAAAGAATTTTTTTTAGACATTCAGGCATTGTCAGCAGTCTCTATGTAGAAATTCAAAGAATTTAAAGAAAGCAGGTCTCTTTCTTAGATATTCATGAATTATTAGTCATTTCTATGCAAAAATTAAAAGAATTTAAAGAAAAGAGTTTGTTTTAGACATTCAGGCATTGTCAGCAGTCTCTATGTAGAAATTCAAAGAATTTAAAGAAAACAGGTCTCTTTCTTAGATATTCATGAATTATTAGTCATTTCTATGCAGAAACTAAAAGACTTTAAAGAAAAGAATTTTTTTAGACATTCAGGTATTGTCAGCAGTCTCTATGTAGAAATTCGAAGAATTTAAAGAAAACAGGTCTCTTTCTCAGATATTCATGAATTATTAGTCATTTCTATGCAGAAATTAAAAGAATTTAAAGAAAAAGTTTTTTTTAGACATTCAGGCATTGTTAGCAATCTCTATATAGAAATTCAAAGAATTTAAAGAAAACAGGTCTTTTTTAGATACTCAGGCATTGCTGGCAACATCTATGGCGAAACTCAACGAATTTAAAGAAAACAGGCCTTTTTTAAAGATATTCAGGAATTGATAGCAGTCTCTATGCAGAAATTCAATGAATTTAAAGAAAACATATCTTTTTTATATATTTAGGCATTGTTAACAATCTCTATTTTGGCGGTAATCCAAGTACAAATGAAAAATTATCATGGTTGCAGCGATTGCTATAACCTAGTAAAGAAGGAACCACGCCCATGGTAACAAAAAATTTGAAAACCCGCAAAAAAACTTCTTTGGTGCAAAAAATGCCATTTATAGCTGCTTCAAGAATAGTAACTATTACTTCGATTAGTCTTAATAGTAAAATGCTATTTTAAAGAAAAATTATGGGAATTCCGAAAAAGAGCCCGAAACGGCGTCAGGTCATAACGAAAAGTATTTAATTGGAGTCGTCATTACCGAAATCCCCAGACAGGAAACTTTACCCCCCCTCTCCTCCCTTTACCTTGAACAACAAGGAAAATCACTTTTTTGCATGAGTAGCACTGGCCTGTCCTCTTTTTTTCCATTCCTTTTATCTTCACCGCTAGGGTGAAACTGGAACATCACAGAGGACTGTTTAAGGGCTCATTTGAAAGGCATTTTCCATATTTAGTGCTTTAGTAACTAATAAGAGATATTATTGTAATTAAATGTAATTTTTGTCAAAAAGCTGCATCCTCATATGCAAGAGGATTTAGTATACGTGCATCTTATGACAAGGGATAGATAACAAATGACATCATATATAGTAGATTACAAACATAAATGACGTCACCATAAGTAACACCATTATCAGGTGCCTCAAAAAGAAAGCTTAAAAAGAGATAAAGACAAAGCCTAGGCTAAGAATATAGTTAATATATACGGTTATAGGCTACGGGTATGGTAGTTAATATTTATATACGATCACGAGTTGACGAAGCTACCCCTCTCTAAAAATTCTCACATAATATACTATTTGAAACACAAATGGGAGACTAGAATAAATCGCAGATAACTTTCAGCTAGGCGGTGGTGGTGCCGCAAAGGAAGGTGGCGGTCCAATATTGGCAGCACTTGTCAATAGCGGGAGTAAATGAGGCTTCTTATCTCTACTTGGAATGTTCTCATAAATCTGTGGCCTAAAAGCCTCGTCCACATTCCTGAATAAAGAAATATATTAATACTTATGAAAACGAAACGCAAATAGAGAGAATCAAAAAGGGGAAAAATCAAGGAGGCATTTGCATCTAACAAGGTAATGACACACTCATGGGAGAGGGAGGAGTGATGTTGTTATTTTCCATCTATCTCAAAATTTTGAATCAATAAAATTTAAACAAACACTACAAGTTCTGCAGAATACAAAACCATAGCATAGGTAGTTTTCAATATATAAGGGGCATGGGGCAAAAAAAGAATAGGTGATGAATGCCCCCCCCCCATGCAAACCCCTGGACTATAATTGCATTTTGTAGCTGACAAGAGAAATCATAAAATCACAACGCTAGTGCATCAAAACAGATGATTTTGTCACATCAATGTGAATACTATTGACAATAAAATCGGCAACAGGCTATATTTTGTAAATTTTAATGGTCAAGAACTGTCGGACAATAAGCATAAAAAATAAGAAAAACTAGCGTATACTATTTGTTGAGGACAGGCAGCACCTATACTAGCTTGCCCCCTACTCAAAACATAAAAATCTAACTTCCCCTCCCAATAAAATCCTGTTAGTTTCCACAAGACCCCCCCTCCCGCTGAGAGATAAAACAGACTAGGCTGACTGAAGTGTACAATTTAGCAGCTTTTAATGAAGAGTGCTATTGACTGCAAGCAATCTCTCTAATGATAAATGCTTGCTTGCCTTTAGGCCTCAGATACCTGTTTGATTATTTCCAAATTAACGAATGGCCAGGAATTACGAATACTTACCAATCGTAAAGTAAGACTTTTTAAGTTTGTGTGTCCCTACCTAAAAATATGTTCTGTTATTAATAGATATTAAAAAAGAAATTATTATATGATAAGAAAAAAAAAATCAAACTGAGTACATTTGAAACAACTATGTTCAAAGGCATATACCTTTCTTTTACCCTGAGATAAAAGAAATGTTTAAAAAAAAACAAAGGACAAAAATCATCGAAGGGTTCGAAAGACGTGCTACTCAAGCGATTAAGCAGAGGAAGGGACCTAGTTTTCATTACCTACGGAAATCTCGTCGCTCACCAATTTATTTATTATTATTTATTTTATTTCTAACCCGTCATACAATACAAAGTAAACAGAGACGGAGTATACAGACAAAACGACAAAAAAAAGGAATATGAAAAAAAAAAGAAAAAAAAAAGAAACATCACAACAATAATTTATAAAGAACATTCGATGAAGCACTGAACCGCTTTTGCATACATACAACTTTAAATATCACTGTACAGGAATACATACATACATACATGCATATTTAATTCCCATCAAAAAAAAAAAAAAAAAAAAAAAAAAAAAAAACTCACTACAGAAGAATACACAACACACAAGAAAAATAAAGAACACATGAGTATCTAACTACAAAAAATAAAAAACCTATTGCCTCAAAATAATTGCCCAAGGATGAGTAACAATTTTAGAGTTATATCTGGCGATTTGGGCTAATATTGCTTCATTAGGGTTGATGATCCCATACCGACTTGTCACAATACGGTTACTTGTCCATGGTGGAAGCCGTAAGAGGTACTTTGCATATTTATAATATGTAGACCGCAATTTTTTCTTATCTTCCTTTTGGAAAATCCTCCAAAAGGGACTTAGATACAGATAATGAGGAAGTGCCATTGCATTATATAGATGGGCCAAAATCCGCCGATCAAACTGACGCTTATAAACTACAACACGGCTATACGCTAAAGAGATCCGCTTCTGCAGATGACTCTGCAAAAGATGACGTGTTTCAAGCATAGACCGACCAATAGGGATCCCCAAATAAACTATGTGTTCGGCAAGCCGAACAGTAGCACCACCCAGCCTAACATCAACAGCAGACCCTTGCTTAGCATTAAATAACAACACGTCAGATTTCTTTTCGTTAAACTGAAGGCCTATTTTTCCATATTCTACTTGAAGCTGGATAAAATTCTCCTCTAAACCGTGAAGGAGGCGGCTCAAATTAAGTACATCGTCTGCATAGCTTATTAACGATAGATCAATTCCTCTCAGAATGTATGTCAGATTTGACTTAGATTGTGGTTTAACGATGCTGTTATTAAATGCGGTAGGTGATGTCAATGCACCCTGCCTTACACCTTTTTCAACGGGGAGTACCGGGTTATTTGTCAGGTTTGGTGTTATTGGTAGCTTAAGCCTAGCTTTTAAATTTTTATACATATCTTATAAAGGGTTTAACATACTTGGATCAACACCTACTAGGCCCATATCTAAAATAATCTGCTCATGAATTAGTGAATCAAAGGCCCTTCTGACATCATGTGCAGCGAGAGCTATGCTCTCGCTGCATATTAGTTATAAGCTTAAAGTCTTACAGACTTACAAAAAGAAATTCTACAAGGGCAAAATTGTATGCCATAGCTATTTTTTTTTCTACTTTAAACCACACTATTTAATAAAAGAAGAGACAAAACACAGAACAACCGACTGTATATTAAAGAGTTCTTTTCTGGAATATATTAATATGGAGAAACAAAAAAAAAAGAATGAGACAGGGAAAGGGAAAGAGAAGGAAACAGTGAGACAGAAGGATGGCGAGAGAGGAGAGAAGAGAGAGAGAGGCAGAGTGAGAGATGCAAGGAGAGAGCGGAAGAGTGAGAGAGAGAGAGAGAGAACTGATGGACAATAAACTGAGATCGTACTTAGCTAAATGAACTTCGGATGTACATTTGGTTGGTCCCTTTTCATCAAGTTTTCCAGACTGCATTGCAGGCAATACAGGAGTGGATGCAGCCAATTGGGGCGATACTGTCAATGGTGAAAGCCCAACGGCTTCGCTTGAATACCGAATATTGGTGTAGTCACGGCCAACCAATGCACTCTTCTATAAATAAAACAAGTGGTGTTCACTACTTCATAACAATGATTTAGAAATACGTTATGATGAATTTAGTAACGACCTGCACTCAATTTCTACTACTTTAACGAGTAGCACTTTGAAAAAATAAAGAATAATAATAATATCATAGTTTTATTGTACACGTAATGCTCACGAGGCACAGTAATAATCACTATCAATATCAATGAAAACAAGTCGTACGTTATATTGCATTTGGTAAAGAAATTTTTATTAACAACCTCTACTTAATTTCTGGAACTTAAAAGAGCAGCACTTATTGGTACTTTAAAGTACAACATTTATTAAAACACACACACACACACACACACACAAAAAAAAATTAAATGACCAATAAATGTCACCATACTTTTTAAAGTTGAACAGAATTTACTACTTTGACTTACACTTCCGGCTTGCATTCTTCGCATTACAGTTTCTATAGAATGTCAGGTCTTACGATACGACCCGGTCTCCTATAAGCCCGGCCTTTAAGAGTGAAAGCTTTTACCATTAGTTTTCAAAGAAAGAATAGATAAAACTTCACCTTACTCTTTCAGCTTGCATTATTTGCATTGCAGTTGCTATATAATGTCAGACCTTTCAATACGACCTGGTCTCTTACCAGCCCGGCCTTTATGAGTGACTGGTCTCTTTACTGGCCTTACTCTTTCACCTTGAATTATTTGCATTACAGTTTCTATAGAAAAACACGCCTTTCGATACGACCTGGTCTCCTACCAGCCCGGCCTTTATGAGTGAAGGCTTTTGCCCTTAGCTTTCAAAGAAAAAATAGATACTACTATGTCATACTCTTTCAGCTTCCATTCTTTACATTAAAGTTTCTATAGAATGTCAGGCCTTTCGATATGACCCTGTCTCCTATCAGTTTGGCCTTTATGAGTGAAAGTTTTTACCCTTAGCTTTCAAAGAAAGAATATATACAACTTCGACTTACTCTTTCGGCTTGCATTCTTTGCATAGAGGTCTCCATATAATGTTGGACAGCCATATAGACAAACTTGTACTGAGCTTCAGTTTGGACCATTCCTGATCTTTGAGAACGCACTGTCTGAATTGTTCTCTGAATATCAATCTCACAATTAGTCCCTAAAAAATCAAAAATAGCATTAGCAACTGTCTATACGGTTTACGTGCGGATCAATTCAGACTGGCAAAGGAAGAATATCACCTTTACAGTCTTATATGTCACTAAAACAAACATACATTATAATTAAGTTTAATTAAGCATTCCTCTTCTAAATTACCCTGTCTCTTTGGCAATGATAGAAATTACAATGAATCAATACATGAAATGTAACTGTGGGGATACCACCCCTCAACTCTCTTACTGCGGAAGTTATTTAGATAAAAATATGTTATACAATTATAAGGCGCGATTTAAACTATTAGTAAAAAGCATGAGATAGAAATTTTTTGTTTCAATTTTTTTTTTTATATAATCAATTTTTTTCCTGGCTGAGCAAAGCAAATAATTGTCGAGTGTTAACCATTCGTTCTTGTTCTCCTCATGGGAATTACAACTATGTATGTAATTCCTGGAATGAAAAAGAAAATGGCCAAGGAAATCATGAAAAATCTTGTAATTTCTTTTCCTTGGGCGGGGAGGTTATTCAAGACAATGACGGACCAAAGTCATGTTGCATGATATCATGGCAGAAATTGTTTTTCAGTAGAATCCTATTTTTTACATAGTCCATATAAAAATAAACGAAAAATATAAAGCTTTAATTTAAAGCTTGAGTTGGTTAAATTGATTCTTGGGTTGATAAGGTTATGAACAATGTTAGACAATTGCACATGATTTATTATAGAATTATTATTATTATTATAGATTTATTATTATAGAAATTATTATAGGTTTGTTGGATCTTAACGTAGATCAAGGGAGTGTAGAAGCACTCATGGAAAACATTTGAATATTCCTGCGGGATAAGGCTCCAAAATCTAACGCATATTTTCGTCTGCAGCTCGTTGACGACCGGTGTTTGTTTGCAACTGACCTTAACGCTTTCACATTCGTAGCAAAAAAGAAGACGCAAGAAATATGATACTAAAGGCTTGACAATGACATTAGTTGGCTGACGGACGCAACCGAAGCAAATATATAGTGTTTCTTATAACCCAGGGAAAACATCTTGAGCACTCGTTGATTACGTGAAAAATCAAGACAGATTGAGAAAAATTACAAATAAATAATAAAAAATTTTTCTTAAAAATTATCAGAAATTATAAATTTAAAAAAAAAAAGAAAAATTGAAAGATAGGTAAATTCTGGGGTTGCTCTTACTGGCGACCCTTTTGCAGAATTCCTTGTAAATAATATCCAAGATTGAACCTGCACAATCTTGGTTAGTTTTTGACTCTGTTAATAACGGATTCATCAAGTATCATCACCGGATATCGTCAAGTATTCACCGGGTATTGTCAAGATCAGGTTACTCTCGCACTAAGTTTGCTAATATTTCCTTCAAAACTTCCATTAAAAATAATCCAAATAATACAATTTTGATCAGCAAACGCTATTGCAAAACAGAGTAGAACTTGGTTCTATTCCTACCGGGTTTTGCCATTGCGACACAGAGATTCCTTAGCCCAGCGTGAAAAGTGAAAACCAATGTGAAAGAGACTTAAAGGGTTAGGTCACTTCTTTTTCCCAATTTTGACTAAATTGGGTCTCCCTACTCTTCAAGATTATTTCTAAGTGATATAAAAAATTTACATAAGAAAATATTGTGTCGACTTGACACCCTCCATCCAACATAAAAAATATCTTCGCGAGCACATACAAGTTTAGTATGTCGAGCAAATACAAGTTTCAAAAAAACTTTTTAAAACGCATCAAAAATTTGTTTATGTGCATTTTTGTTTACAAGTCGGACAAACATTTAGGGTCAAGTTTCTAAGCCAAAAGCTTTTCCAAAAGCTCGACTTGTTTTGATTATATATTCAATTAACACTTTTGACAAACAGGTTTTCCAAGAAAAGTTGGGAATTTTTATGGATTGGGATTTTTAAGAATTTGAGTCCACAGTCTGCAACACTGTATAATTAAAGATGCAATTTCTAAGCCAAGTTTCAAAAGATCTATCTCACAAACCTGATTCAACTTCAAAAGGAAATAGAGGAAAAAGATTTCAAGTTTGTCGAAATTCTTGTAAATTTTTTAAAAATAACATCTTATTATTAAGATTTATCAAAATAATAATTACCATTTCTAAATAAACAACAAAATCAAATTTATTCTGACAATACAATTTTAGAAAAGGCATTTTTAAACTTTTCGTTGCTATAGAATAAAGTTCGCTCTTTACTAGGTAGCACTTATCGCTCGATTATCGCTCGAGCCTAATATTAAATGACAAATTTCACAGTTCTCTATTCGACTTAAAAACAAAATAGAGTAGAAGGAGACTTCAAACAATGTGTGGTACACATGGCCGTATCCAGAGGGAGGGAAGGTTAGAGGGCTTGAATCCCCCCCCCCCCTTACCCAAAATGTTTGTCCGACTCGTGAAAACATGGCAAACATGCATAAAAAATTTTTGATGCGTTTTTTATAGTTCTATTCAATAAACTCCCCCTCTCCAAACCCCCCCACCCCGAACAAAAATCCTGGATACGGCCCTGATGGCACAAGTATATTATACATGTTTTCGCAAATAAAGCCCATCTTCAAATAATACAGACCGTGCTTCTTAATTTGAGTCAGTATCATGTCAATAACAATAAATGTTCCAGTTCTTCCAATTCCGGCGGAACAGTGAACTATGATCGGTCCAGCACCTTCGATTGCCTCCTGGCGGCTATTAACATCATGAAGAAAATTTAAAACACAGCCAGGGTCTGCAGGAACGCCATGATCTGGCCAAGCCTGCAGGAGATAATTCAAATCAGTTTTATTAAACAAGCTGCTAATAATCTCTCCACTAAATTCATGAACTACAAAATAAAAATAATAATAATAATAAATAAAAATAAATAATAAATAAAATAAATAATAAAAATGATAAATAAAAAATGTTGGAGCATACTTTGGAGTATTCTAGTCGTACCCTCTAATAATTTTTATGAGAGATTTTAATTAAAATATACTTTTTTATTATGTATTTTTGTTACTTAAATTACTGTAATTTTAGACATTTCAATATGAGTTATTATTCTATTTGGGGAAATTTTAGCGACTTGACAGGCTAGTATCATAAAAGAGTCTAAAATAATAACTTACTTTTAATCTGCTATAAAATTTAAAGGTGGAGTAAAAAAAGAAGGGAAAGATACAAACATTTTAAAAGAGCGAAAAATAAATCAAACAAGTAATAACAAAACGCGGGAACAAATAGTTAATTAGGGACTGAGGTAGCTTTCTAAATAAGGAGCGACCCGGCTTAATAGTAAATGAAACTCTAAAGAAAAGGAATTTTGATACTAATAGATGCACCAAAAGAATCTTTAGATTCTTTTGGATCAGAATTTTTATGCTGCTTTTGAATATATAAATTTCATCAAATTTTGTTGCTTTAGTTACTGTAATTTTCATCATTTCAGTATGAGTTATTATTGTATTTGGGGAAATTTTAGTAACTTGACATGATAGTATCAAAAAAGAGTCTATAATAATAACTTACTTTTAATCCGCTACAAAATTTAAAGGCGGAGTAAAAAACAACGGAAGAATAGACAAAGAGCGAATAATAAATCAAATGGGTAAAAACAAAACGCGGGGACAAATAGTTAATTAGGGACTAAGGTAGTTTGCTAAAAAGCTTCATAGCTTCAAAAAATGATATCAAAGAGTCCATAAAGAGATACGAGTTTTTATTTTTATACTATAAAAGCAGATATCAAAACTTAATAACAGTGGAAACTGACACTAGTGTTGAAAAAGTCACCAACACCATCTATGACTTGACATTTCGTGGTATCTTTTAGTATAGTAACACGGTAAAATCATTGGAGTTGGTATAATCGGCAAAATTAGTAACAAGTTATTGATCTCCAAATCAGATTTCTGAATTTGAACAATCCGAAACAATACCAAACTTTAGATGGCGTTAGGGATCTTTTCGACACTAACACCAGTTTTCACTCTTATAAGTTTAACACTCTTTGACAGAAACAGTAAAAAACGGACAAACCAAAATAATAGAGACGGTTATGCTTATTGTGAAAAAAAGAATAAATTCACAAAAAAACTGATTGATCTGTAAAAGCGGATCAAAAATACTTTTTATAGAACCTATCTCAATTTCCAACAATTTAGAGTAGCTTAACAGTTTCCTCACCTTGCGAGACTTCAAAAAATTTTGAGCTTTTTTAACACTAACTCTCAACGAATCGAGTAAATAAAAAAAGATCTGCGGACAAGAAAAGTTCTAATATTGCTCTTAAATGAGATATTCATACTATGAATAAGTGAAAGCTTTAATTAAAAAAAAAATAAAAGAATGTGGCAGAGTTCTTTTTTGGAATATCAGCTAACTTTAGGGTAATTTTGAAAAAAGAAAGAAAGGTTGGATTGATTTTTCAACGAGTTTTTGCATGGGCAAACGGCGAGAATAACGGCGAGAAAAAAACGAGAATAACGGCGCAAACGGCGTGAAAAAAAGAGACACAAAAAGCGGTAAAAAAAGGAATAAAAAAGTTAATGACCAAAATTTTGGTGGAGTTCGGTGTATTATCTCCACGCAAAATTCCTCCTGCAATAAATTATCCCCGCTTATAAAAATGAGCAGCAAATAGGAGGGTAAAACAAATAAAAAGAATAAAAGCAAGAAGAAATTCGGGAATATTCTACCTATATTCCAAAATAGATGTAGAATATATAATGTAGAATCAAACAGTTCTGTTTATAAGCAAGGAGAATCTCGGACAAATAGAAACCAAATCTCTAATACAATGAATTTTCATACCAATTAATAGATCAAAAGCATTGGCTTTTTATGCTGGTTCCAAATATATAAAGTTCAGTTATAGTCAGAATATATTGTATCAATAGGCTAAAAAGCCCGGATTGGAACCTGATTTCATTGATTGAATTCAGCTTGTTTTCTGCTAGAACCGCCCACACGCGCAGTGGCGTAATGGGCATGAATTTCTGTGCCAGTAGGCATCTAAATGTAATATTTTTATAGTACAAGGAGAAACATTCAGTGGCAACAAGGTATTGGACGCATTTTATATGCATTTAGCGTTTAATATACTATAAGGAGGGCTAATGGTTTAATTCTAATTGAATAAATAAAATTGAAAGAGTAAAATTCGTTTTATAATGAATAAAATTGAATAAGTAAAATTTGAATAGTGTAATATGTATTTTCATTTTGATGCTGAAATAAATGAAAAAGAGAATATTTGTAACATAAGTCACTTTCAGTGAAGCACCAATGACGCAGTAGGCTTTCGATTTTTAAGTTAGGAAAGGAGGCGGTAGCTAAATTCTTGTTTGTAGTGAAAATAATTTTGTCGTGAACGGTCTTGGGAAGAAATAAGGTTAAACAAAATATTTGATATGTAATGGTGTCAACTGCTGAAAAGCCAACCAGTTCAAAATTTGATTTTACTGTAATTTCATTTTTTATTTTCAATGTTGTAATAAGTACATAAGAAAATGTTTGTAATAAAGCCCCATTTTCAGTAAATTCATTTATGTTAGTACATGTTGTATGTTTGTTCGCTATGATTGTTTATTTAGTTTCTGTTCGTTTTGGGTTACATTTATGCTACAATAGTAAAATATTTTTGTTCGCTTTAAGCTTGATTTGCATATTCAGTTGTAGCTGAATTCGTTTTAAGATTTATTTATTCATTTATATTAGTACAACAAAAGAATAAAAACGAAAGCAATACGAAACCAGAAGAATGGAACAAGAAGAATAGTGCAAGAAGAGGTAGGAAAACTGATGAAGAGGTAAGAAAAATGAGGGAAGATAAATGAAACCACCCCTCTGAATCCCTTGCTCTTTAAATTTAAGTCTCCATTGCTTTGACAAAGATTTCATTTAATTTAGCAGCCCTAATGTTTGTGAAGTTCTTCTTAAAGAACTGAAAAAAAAAGACAAAATTTAGCGTAAATAAAGAGGGGCACAGGAGGAGGGAATCCCCTAATATATGGACAATTTTTATTAATTTAAAGTTTTAATACGGGTCCTTACTTTTAGCTAAATAGCATGTTTTTTCTCTTAAAATTTCATTAAATTGTTAATTTCATAAAAGATTGCTGTATGGAATATTATAAATATTTTAATAAAAACTATAATTACCGCTTTCGCTCTTGCTCTCCACACTCATCACCTTTCTTAGAGGGGTTTAATTTGAGTTTTCTTAAAGTTGCTAGGTACTTCCCCATTTTCAAAGATCATATCCATAATCTTCAGTAACTTGTTTCCAACCTCATAACCACCCTGTATAAGAAACCCATTCAACACACTATCAGCACCAAGGGCCTTACTATTTTTTAATCATTTAGTAATGTAACTAAATCTTCATCACAAAATAAACATTTCTTCACATCCGAAGCGTCGCAAACTTTTTTCCTTCTTCTCTATATCTTTTCTCGTAACTCTATCCCGGTTTAGCACATTTCAAAATGTGCTATCCATCTCTCTTTAACTCTTTCCTTATATTAAATTATGGCTCTATTCCTATCTTTAACTGGAACAAATCCAGAAAGACTATTCCCTCTAGATTTATTAACATACAAGTACAATACAGCGAGAAGTCCCTGCGACTTCCAGTTGAATGGCGGCTCTGTGAAATCCTGGGCCCATCTTGGTCACAGTATGGTTTTCCACACACTTGGCGATGCTCTTCTATGAACACGAGTCAAAATCCCGCACAGGCAATCTCAAGCCTGTTACCCCTGACATACTATATATTCATGCCTACAAATATTATACTGCTATGGGGAGGGACCCCATAAAAGATAAATTAGCTAGGAAGAGATTCTCTAATATAGTGAATGAACATAAGGGTACGATTTTCATTAAGATCATTTGTCTTTTTGGGTGTGTTTCCCCCATTTTTTCAAAAATCAGACACATTTTCGTTGACATAGCCATTTTCATTGAAATAGTCCAAAGATCATATAACAAAACTTCACGGTCAACATACCTCCCCAGGCGCGGGGGGAAACTAAGGGTTGTAACTTGTGCTCCAGGGGTATATTCAATTCACATCAATTCAATTATATTCATTTTTATTCAAGTATATTCAATTCAGAAGAGGTGGCCCTATAAACTTCGGAGGGGACACAAATGATGATGGCAACTAGGCCCCCCCTCCTAACAAACACTCGTTTCCCGAAATACGTCCGATCAAACTATTTGTATAGCCATTTTGTTCAAAATTGACCAAGAATCGTAAAAAAAAATCCGAGGATAAAACACAGCCCCTCCCCCAGAACCCGGAAGCAAATGTCATAAGTTATACCCCCAGGACATATAAGGTTTTTATAGAAGGGATGGTAGTAAAAACTTCAGAGGGGGATCATTCGATTGTAAGTTAGAATTTGTGGGGCCCTTTTTAAGTCAAAAGTGATCGGAGAGCTACTAGCCCCCAAAAGGCTTTTTGCCCAAATGCGTCAGACCAAAATTTGAGATAACAATTTTGTTCAAAATAGATTAAAGACCAAATAATAAAAGCTCCGGGTTTGACACAGCCTCCCAGAACCAGAGGACAAGTGTTGTAAATTATGCACCAGGGGTATTTAAGGTTTTTACGTAATGAGTGGTCGTATAAACTTCAGAGGTGGCTTATTTGATTGGAAATTATTTACTTAATTTCTGTTCGTTCTGGGTTTCATTTGTTCTTTAACACTAAGTTCTGGTCTTTTTGAGTTTGATATATTGTAGGTTTCTTTTTCTTCTGACCTTAAGTTTAATATGGCCTTTACTTTTCTTTAGAAGACTTCTTTTTCGGAAAGGTTTTTTTTAAAATTAATTTTTGTTCGTTTTTGATTGCCAGAGTTTCATGTTTTTCAAAATTCCCCATTCCAAATAATTTTTATTCCAAAATAAATTAATAATTTCGGCAATAACTAATAAAATTAAACCGAATATTTGATATATATTAATTGCTGAAAGTTCACCAGCTAAATATTTTGTTTCACCCAGGGCCGAATTTAAAGATTTGACGCTTCTAGGCCCAAGCGTTTTTGCCGCTCTGTTTTTAAAGGATTTTCAGGGAAATCTTCAAACTTTCGGGAATAGTGAAAGCCGCTGGGTGTAGTGGGCCTATTGGTAAATCCTGGTTTGGTTTCACTGCAATTTTCATTTTATTTTCAATGTTGTAATAAGTACAAAAGAGAATATTTGTAATATAATTCGTTTTAGTAAAGTGCCCAATACGCAGTAGGCCTTGGGCTTTTACCGTTAGGGAAATGGGCAGTAGCCATAATCTTAAACGTAATCATAGGCAGCGCATTAGTGCTGCCTAAGTAAAGAATGATGTTGGCACAATGTATTTTTTTTTTCAGACCAGGGCATTTCGTATCGAAGGAGTTGTCGTAGAAACTTCAAAAAGGACTCATTCGATTGGAAATTGAACTATATATGCCCCCAGGACATATGTCACAACGCCTGCCTCCTCGGGCCCCGCGGGGTTGTGTCGACTCCGGAGTTTTTGTAATCTGATCCTTGAACTGTTTTTAACAAAATGGCTATCCCAAAAATTTTATCGGATGTCTTTGAGGAAAAGGGGCGTGGGAGGCACAATGTATTTTTTTTTCAGACCAGGGTATTACGTATCGAATAAGTTGTCGTAGAAACTTCAAAAAGGACTCATTTGATTGGAAATTGAAAGGGCTAGTGCCCTTTTTAATAGTCGAAAATAATTGGAGGGCAACTAATCCTCTCCCACACCCACCATTTCCCTAAACACGTCCATTCAAAATTTTTAAATAGCCATTTTGTTCAACGTAGTTGAAAGTTTCGGAAATTATGTTTTCGACGATGACACACCCCCTACAGCCCTCAAGGCAAAGGTTGTAAGTTATGCCTTGGGGGCATATAAGGTTTATATGGTATATAAGAAGTTGTAGTGTCCTTTTTAAGAGTATAAGTGATCGGAAGGCAGCTACCCCCTCCCCCACATCGCATTTTTCCGAAGTGCATCCGATTGAAATTTTAAGACAGCCACTTGTTAAAAAAAGAGTGTAAATATCAAAATTACATAACGCTTGATCAAGCTTAATGTTACACATTAAACATCACGAGTCGATACAATAAACATCACAAGCTATTTGATAGAATCCAACCGTTGTTGTTTGCTTGAAAAAAATTTGCCGTCACGTTTATGTCAGAGACATGTGAATCCAGTTGAAAAGTGGGCTATTGTTAAAGGTATAAAGGGTTTAAAATCAATATCTTTGGATGTTGATGGGATTAGTGTTTCGAATCTTGTTCCGAATTCTTTTGAGCTGGCTTCTCATCTCCAACTGTTTTTTCAAATGTGTTTGAGTAGTTCGTGTGTGCCCGACTCGTTCTTATGCGGTAGCGTTACGTCACTTCTAAAAAAAGGAAAAGATCCGGTTTCTTGTAGTTCTTATAGGCCCATAACGGTAGCTTGTACTCTTAGCAAGCTTTTTGAACACCTCCTACTACCTTATATCACTAAGCTTGCTCAAAATGATAATAATCAATTTGGTTTTAGATCTGGGCTAGCCTGTCAGCATGCTCACCGTGCTTTGACTTCTTTATTAAAAAATGCCCATTGCACTCGTCGCGTACTTCATTTCGGAACCCTAGACTTGTCTAAAGCATTTGACAGTATTTTTCATACTCAAGCATGGACAGCATTATGCAAGAGAAAAGTAAATCCGTTGGTAATTCACGTGCTTCGTTTTTGGTACTCGCATTCTTACCTTCGCCTTAAGTCATTAGATAATTCTTATTTCGGTCATATCCCTGTTCGTTGCGGTGTAAGACAAGGGGGAGTTCTTTCACCGTATATTTTTAATGCTTGTATTGAAAATGAATTATCAAAAATATCGACTACGTGCCTTCTAGGACCATCTGATATCTCATATCTGGCTTATGCGGATGACCTCCTTCTAATCAGTCAAACTGAGTCTGGTCTTGCCCGTTCAGTGAAGTCAGTTACTTCTACTTTCCGTGATATCGGCCTGTACCTAAATATTGACAAGTGCCAGTTTCTTGTTTTCAACGTTAATAATTGTTCAGAATCACTATACTGCGATGGTTTTAGTATTCCTCGTGTTAAATCGTTTCGTTGGCTTGGTATAACAGTTTGCGATTCTATGAATGCTCTCCGGTCTCGCGCTGTCAAAGATATTAGTGATAAGCTGAGGCTCGGTTACTCTAAGATTGTAGCAAATCGTGGACACTATAGGAAAAAAGCGCTAACTCGGCTTTACTCAAATCTTTGTGGTCATTCTGTGCTCTTCTGTTCTGGTATTAGGCCACTTCTGTTGACAGGTGATCTAAAACGTATTCGCATAAATTATTACCGGTACTGCAAATTTCTTTTATACCTACCTCGTTCTTACCGGAATACAAAACTGGTTAAAAAGTATTGTGCGACAGATATTACTGGTGCTTTCGAAAAATTATCTGCGAAGCTAGCTATTGAAGCGCTTTATAGGCTAGGATGTTTTCATCGCCTTATCCGTCTTTTTTCTGTATGTGATTAAATTTGTTTCTTTTGTATTACTTTTTCTGTTTTTCTTTTGTATTTTACTCCACTTAACCTCTGTTTTGTGAAGTGGGTGATAAATAAATTATTATTATTATAATTGTGCATGGGAAAAACAATCCGTATTCAGATCTATACCTCATTATTCTAATGATTGCCCTTGAGCTTTGTTGATGGTGATTGCTAATCAAACATTCCCTGTGTCCCCATCGTCATTTATATATCCCCCCTGTGCCCCCCGGCGTTCCCGTTGTAGTTGTGTCCCTGTGTCCCAGTCGTATCCCGGTACGCTTTACCAACTGAGCTACTTTGGCTTGAATACATTCGTTTTTGAATTGGTATATGATGAAATAATTCAGACGTCCTATGCGGACAGTGATGTCACTCGACAGACCGTGAATTATCGCATAAAAAAAAAATAGAGTAATGGGTAGATAGCATACATTTTAAGACCCCGGGAGATAGGATACGCGCCTCTTTCCCCTTGTATATAACTGCATGGGAGTATAATCTTATATACTACTTATAGTCACACGTAATAGGTATTTACTCAAGAGATTGTCATACAATCTTTGCGGTTTTTCGCCCATATAGAAAGAAGTTTTTTCAAGTTTTTTTGTTTGTGAATTTTTTTGATTTTTTTTTGCAAGTAGCAGCATTGTTTAAACAAGTTTTTAAACGAGGGCCATACTAGTGGCCAAGACAAAGGATCTTCAACCAACCCACCACAACCACCTCAGTTTTTTCTTACAACGTCTTCCATGATTGATTACATTTTTCGTTTACTTAACCTATTTCACATTTTCAAATTTACCCCCCTCCCAGTCGAAATAAATTTAAGCATGAAAAACATGCTTTGTCACAGTTTTGCAGTTTCTCAAAATGTTCTGGCCATCTCCTTTTAACTCTTTCCTCAGTACTAATTGCGGAATGTTCTTATCTTAAACTGGGAAAAGTCCAGCTTGAATATTCCTTCTGAATCTCCTACGGGCCACTACAATATTTTATTATTGTGCAGCATTGTCGCATCTTCAAGATTTCAGCCTTTTTAACCAAGACCTCAGTTTTACTAATACCTCAAGCTCAGCTGAAAGTCTCTGAAATCGAATGTTTAATAGGTAATTTACGACAAAAAAAGAGAAGACAAACCTGAAAATGGTAGTGATAGACCTTTCTTTCTTCATCGGAATCGGCTTTAGTCACGATAAATTCTCTGAGGGCATAGTCAGCTGTAGTTGTTTCACTACTAAACTTGATTGCAATATTGCCGCATTCTTTTGTTTCTCCTTCCTTGGGCCAGTATACCGCACATTTCGACTTTAATTAGAAAAAATTAAAATCACATTTGGAAAACTCAAAAAGGGCAAAAAACGAGAAAAAACACACAGCATCAGCAATACAGCTTGAATTTGTAAATGCATAGTATCACAAGTACCAGAAGCCACCTAGGTTCAATAGTAGCAAAATAAACAGAACTAAAGCTAAATCCACTAATACTTGTATTCATCCAGGATATTGGCCTTTTTGAGTCTATTTAGTGCCAAATTGTGAATGACAGATTACCAAAAAGAGCGAGGTCCTAACAGAGAAGAAAACGCCAATGATAGATCGTACATCCGAAGTTCGATTTTAAGATAAAGAAGAACATTTGTATCGAACTGCCAAGCTGATATTGTTTGGCCTCAGATGATAGGCCAAAAAGAAAAATCTTTGGTAATTTCACATACTTTACGCGTATAACAACGCCAAGTCACTTAAAGCTTCCTGTCATTCTTAGACAGAGGGATCAAATCACACTTTCCAAGCAGCTTGTTATTTGATATACGGTCAGTAGAACGGACACCTAAGTCTATCCTACTTCTCAGTAACTAATCAAAAAATGAATATTTGGTCTACGCATCCTTTCAACGCATCAACGCGTCCTTTCCCAATCCTAAAACCATCCTGTTCTTCTTATAAAACTTTATCTACAGCATCTCCTAGTCTAATAAGTATTATAATGCTAAGTATGGTAAAAAGAGAAAGATAAAAACACGAAAAAATCATCAATAATATAAGAAAATGACCTCTACAACAGACGAAAAACATGGAGAACTGTTTTCGAAGCTGAGCAATAGTTTCTTTGCATTCTTTAAAAGGCTCAATGACATAATACATAAACACAGAGAGTACATCGCTCCTAAATAGTTTGATTTTCTGGATTCTGAAACGTTACTTAGCTGAGAAAAAACTGTATCTACATACGCTACGCACAGAAGCATCTTAGGTCACTCTTCTACCAGCCTATTTGAATTCTCTGACCTCTTCGATACTAGTACCCTCGTATTAAATACTCTCATAACTTATGAGGTTATGAGATCGTTATAACTTAATTTGCCATGCTTTTTGTCAAATGGAAAAAAAATTAATTATTTAAATAATTTAATTACATGGAAAAAAATAATTAATAGGCATATTAAATTTAAAAGAAACAAGTTTTTGAACTAAAAGTAAGGAGCAACATTAAAACTTAAAAGGAACAGAAATTATTTCGGATATGAAAGGGCTGTCCCCTCCTCAACGCTCCACTCTTTACACTAAAGTTTTTTATTGTTTTAAAAAGTAGAGTTGTGAGAAAGAGTTAAAACTTTAGCGCAAAGTTTACGATCGCCCCTGGAAAAAAATAAATAAACACGCATCCGTGATCTTTTTTCTGGACAACACAAAATTCCACATTTTTTCAGATAGGAGCTTTAAACCTCTATAGTAGGGTTCTCTGACACTCTGAATCCGACAGTGTGATTTTCATTAAGATTCTGACTTTTAGGGGGGTCTCTCCCCCTTTTTTCGAAAATAAAGCAAATTTTCTCAGGCTCGTAACTTTTGATGGTATAAATAAACTTGATTAAACTTATATATTTAAAATCAGCATTGAAATCAAAATCTTTTCATGTATCTATTGGTATCAAAATTCCGTTTTTTAGAGTCTCGGTTACTATTGAGCCTGGTCGCTCCTTACTTATAGTTCGTTATCACGAACTGTTGGACTTGTCTACTCTACGAAACGAATTACTTGCATTAACCTTTCCCTGCTTCTTACGATTAAAGACGGATAAAGGAGAAGTGCATCAGAATTCTTCACTCACTTTTAACAATTCAGCTATAGGAAAGGACAAATGTTACCATTCAAATATTGCCAGACATACAATCGTGCTTCTTGGCAATCAACCTGAGGCCTTGATATTCTTTTTATCGCTAAAAAAGACCACATTTCTATAATTATCAGAAACTAGTCCCCAAAAAGGTAATTACAAAATTGTGAATTATTGAAAACGGTCGCATAAGCCAAACTTATTCACTTAGTCCATACGATAAACAATATAATATGCGGATAAACAATACGTTTACGATTGTTTACGGGGGTAAACAATCATATGCGCATAGAGGTCCAGCAATTAAAAGAGGGAGTGAGTCAAAGAACTATAACTTGGAGATTTGAATAAAACGGGTGTTACCATCAATTCTACATTTTTCCAAGGAGGGTATGTTTCTTTTGGACCAATCCGTGGATCCCCTCATGCCTCTCCCCACAAAAGAATATGCCGTGACATTGGTTTCTTTAGATAATACTTAATATATATACTTTGAAAAGTATTTTATAGATATGCTATATGGACGTTTCCCTAATATTTACGTTTCCTTTTGTTCCTATTTTGTCTCTTTTAGTATATTATTATAAAGAATATAGTTTTTCTTATTGAAAAAAAGACGACTGTAATCTATATATAGAGATATAGGAATATATATCTATACATGGAATAGGCAGATAAATCATGCAATAACCTCCACATACACAGGGGAAGATGGGTGAGAATCCCACTCCTCCCTCAAAATGTTGGATCTATATTCACCTATGTACACTAGTATTGTACCTAAAAGTTGTTGCAATAAAACACAAGAAAATGAAACAAGAAAAGAAGCCAAGTCACCTTTCCCCGTTCGACCTCTTTGGTCGTCATTACAATTACTCGAGAATTCTCTTGCCATGCCATATGCCAAAAATCGTTTATAGAACCAGGTAAACATCCCTGAGTAGCAATGTACCCACAGCTGTTCCTATCTAAAACAAAGAAACTGGTAAGTCAAAGGTCAAATATACAAAATTTGGATACTAAATACTGAACAAACCCGTTTTAGTTCTTAATAAATGATTGATGGCGCCGCCACTCACATGATGATATGCCGCTAGTCTTTACAGCTAGACTATTCCAAGGAAGCCATTCCAAAGGACAGTTATAATTAAATATCTATTATATTATATTTATTAAATTTAAATACTTATTATACTTAAGTTATTTGCATTCCAAGACACCTGACAGTAAAAAATATCAATTCTTTGCCTTATGATTGTATATATGAATGAGCCCTTTTGTGCTTTCTCAATTTTTACAATGGAAATACAAAAAAAGAATACTTCATTGTGGGTACCAAAACAACGGTATTTTTCAAAATCTAGGGAGGCTAAATGCCCCACATGCACGTTTTCGTCAGTCACGTATGCTGATCATTCTAACTGAAAAATTATCTCAATCCTTATTATATCAATCTTAATACCCTATTCATTAGGCACAATTTTGTTCAAATTTTGATTTGAACAAATTTTTTCTTTTGATTTTCTAATAAAAATTAGAAAAACATTTTTACCCCAGAACAACTGGGGTATTAAGTTGAAACTTTTGGGGATACAACTATTACTACTTCTTCTCTTACATTTTAAATAAATGAAGAGTGTAAGTGAATTCAGATTGTCAAAGAGCATAGAGAGAATTTTTTGAGAATCATTTTATTTTTCAGGTCAACTTAGAGAGTTATAAAATTAAATTGAAAAATATTGTTTGTGTCAGGATTAAAAATTTCTCCTACATACAAATAGCAGCCCATACTATGGATTTTTATTTTTAAAAAACAAAAAAACTACAAAGCTGTAAATATTATTTTTTCAATGAAAAAAAAATATGTAAAAAAAACCATAAATTAATTCAAAAACTTTTTCCACAAAACAAGTTTTTCAAAGAAAAGTAAAGAGCTCCATTAAGCCACAATTGAGCAGAAATAAAGTTAAAAACTTTTAAGCGTAAAACTACCACAAATCACTATCAATAAATAAATAAAACTCAGAACGAACAGAGGTTTCAAACAAAAAACGAGCTCTAAAAATAGGGAGCAATTGCACATTAAAAAGGGAGCAATTTTTAAAGCTATGATTGATAAATGCCTGTAAATCTAGGGAAGATCTGTTAGTCGAAACTTGTTTATTTGTACAAATTACTAAAGGCACAAACTTGAATAACAAGCCCGACTAGCTTAGATAGCAGAATTTCGTACTCTTGATCTCGGGGTCACGGGTTCGAACCCAATAGTAGGCCTTTTCCGTTTGAAAATAAATATTGAAAACATATTCCCTTTTGGCCGAAATTTACGTCTAGGGAGGAAAAATCGATTTCAGAATATTTCACGCGTGCAGATATATAAGGAATTTGAATAGCGGGGGGGGGGGGTCTTTTTTATTCATAAATTAGTGCTTCCGAAGCTATCGTTTTGGAGAATTTGCAATGTTTTCTCACGACTGGAGGATTGTGTTGAAACTTCCATTCCGATTTCCCTAGAGGAGGGGGATGGGGAGGGGTCAAGGCCACTTCAAATTTTGCGTCTAACAGGCTTCACAGCTAGTTTCTAAGGATTTTACGGGGATAAAGACGGTAGTTTCACTCTGTCACTGTATTTTGTGACATTCTTTTAATATCTTACTGACTTACTTATAACTCCAAAATCACGAATTTTCCGATTTAGAAACTTCAAAGATGATTTACAATCAATTATACAAAATATTACAAAGAGCTATAAAATATTCCTGATATAAGCACAATAGCGAGCTTAAAATGGTAACTTCATCTTATTGTTAATGATAAAGAACTATTAATTTTAACTAAATTTTGCTAAGATTCAATTCCAACCATTCAAAAATGGAAGAGGGGGGGGGGGGGAGCTACTTGAAATTTATAACATGTATTTTGTGACATTCTTTTACCAAACATTATTTTGCATGCAAATTTAAATGGTACAGCTAATTTTATTTGTTTTCATATTTTATTAAACAATTTTGGGACTACCAGAATTTTGCAGATGTAATCTAAAAGCCCTACCAGTGACACCAATTCACAACGATATTCAGGAGTAGGTGAGGGGTCAAAATGTATAATTCAAAATCAAGGAGGAGGGGGGATTCTATTTGCTTCCAATTTTTTCAATGAAAATACACAAATCAGTGTTGCACAAAATCCAGGAATAAAGACCAAAAAATCTAGGAGCAATAAATGCCCATCTCCCTGATTTGGCACCATCAGCGGGGGATTGACACACATGAGGCCATGCTTGATACATCGGGTCTCTTTTAAGATGGAATGTAGTAGGACTGACAGTAGTTACTTTCTGTTACAGAATCAGAACACTTACAACACACTGTTTTGGTGTGTTGTCACACATAAATAGCTATGCGTTTGATATTTTAAGTTTCAGAATCTATTAAGAAGTCATAGCGACAATTCAGAAGGTAAATAGAAGTAAAACAGAGAAAAATAACAGCCTTACCAACATCGTCTTCGAATCGAATATAATTGGCATTTATATAGTCAGCCCCAAGCTCATTAGAAACTTCAGTCAAAACAACACGGGTGTGGTCAACTGAAAAGAGAATATATGTGATTCAATAAGGCTCCTTTAAGGGGGAGGGGGGTAACCGGGATAAGCAGACCAAGGTGCCGGGGCTGGAGGCAATGTAGACAAGACTCTTTTGTAAGATTATTCCGTTACTCAAGTGCTAGTTCACATAAAACTTTTGAAGTGGAGGGGCACCAAGTTTAACATTGCCCCAAGCGTCACCAACCCTATGAATTACCCTGGATTCTACGAATCGTCCAAGAAAATGAAAAAAAAAGGAGAAAAAATCAACTATGAAGCTAATAAATCATGCTTCACGAATTATACATACAACTGCAGCCACAGCCCTCCGCCTCAAAAACTACTCCCCCCTCCTAAAAAAAATCAACTTAATATAATTGAATTGTTTCATTAATTTTCACACTGAATACGATTCTTGGTTCGAGAAATAATAACTCTAAATTATAATTTATTTTCTTTCACAATAAACAATGCAACTTAATTCTTTAAAACTTGCTCAAATCCGTCAAGCGGATGAAAACAGTATAAAAGACAAAGAACTCGTTCAAAATTTTAATTAAATATGTTCATGCAGAAGATGTCGTAAAAGCAGAGGAGCTTTTACGACATCTAACGTAATTTAGCGTTCGCTCGTTAATCCACCGATATTTAATGTTCACGTTAATCATTGTTCAACTTTCAAGAGACGGCAACGAGTCTCAGAATGACCCATATAGCCTATTTTTGTTCATTACTACAAGAACTATTACTGACATGTCCTCCAAACCCCAAACCACATTAAACCAACAAAGGTACATGAGCGCCAATCTACACTTCCTACCAATGAGCACCAATTGCTTTTAAATCTTTCCCTAAGACCTCTTCCCACCCCATTTGAGGACATCCTATGTTTCGCTTGGTAAAAACAGAGAGGGAGAAAAAAAAATCTCGAGATGAAGGAAACCATGGGGACTACAGCCAGTAGAAGGAAAAGACAAACTAAAACAATGCGGATGATTCGCCTGTATAAATAAGGCGTCTTCAATGCTAAAAACAAAGATTAAATCTAAAAAATCTAAAACCCAAAATTAAATAAAACCTAAAACCAAGAAATAAAAAAAGAACATACAATTGAGTCTACTGTGATTGAGCCCCACAATAGTTTTGATTTTAAAAGAAAAACAAAAATTGAAAAAAATAAACAGGCAAAATATCCGCGTCGTTTTATTTGGTATTTTCCCTCTACTGGCCTTTGCCCATTTGTTTCCTTCATCTGGAGAAATTTCTCTCTTTGTTTTTGTCATGACTAGCCAGCTCGGCTTCGTGTCTTTCGTTTCACCTGGCCACAGCTGAATCACCGAAAATAAGTTTTTGCGATGTAATGTCTGTAGTTATACTTGCAGCATATTACCTGAAATTCAAATTTTCTTAAATTTAGATCTCAAAGTCCAATGACATCAACACAAAACATGCTTTGTCAACCTAGACCCATCTCAGTGGCGAATCCAAGTGGGGAATCCCCCCATAAAGGTAGTGCGGAATTTGGAGTTGGACCGATTGATTCCCCCCCCCCCCATCGTTTTCTTTTTGGTTTATAGATAATTCTTAATA